>NW_026870282.1:27500-85000 GCF_963584025.1 Labrus mixtus
AGACCTGAGTGACATCATAACAACGAGAAATAAAGACCTGAGTGACATCATAACAAAGAGAAGTAAAGCCCTGAAAAACTCTGCTGGGAGTGCTGGACAGCAAGTGGGGGGCTCCTGGGGGCTCTGGGTGCCCCTGGGTGGGCTGGAGAAGTGTGACAGAGGGCCTGGAGCTCTGCTGGGAGTGCTGGACAGCAAGTGTGGGTCTCTGGGAGCCCCTGGGTGGGCTGGAGGAGTGTTAGAGAGGCCCTGGAGCTCCTCAGGGAGTGCTGGACAGCAAGTGTGGGGCTCTGGGAGCCCCTGGGTGGGCTGGAGGAGTGTTAGAGAGGGCCTGGAGCTCTGCTGGGAGTGCCTGACCTTTGCTCTCCAGCACTCCCTGAAGAGCTCCAGGGCCTCTCTAACACTCCTCCAGCCCACCCAGGGGCTCCCAGAGCCCCACACTTGCTGTCCAGCACTCCCTGAGGAGCTCCAGGGCCTCTCTAACACTCCTCCAGCCCACCCAGGGGCTCCCAGAGCCCCCAGGAGCCCCAAACTTGCTGTCCAGCACTCCCAGCAGAGCTCCAGGCCCTCTGTCTCACTCCTCCAGCCCACCCAGGGGCTCCCAGAGCCCCCAGGAGCCCCACACTTGCTGTCCAGCACTCCCAGCAGAGCTCCAGGCCCTCTGTCTCACTCCTCCAGCCCACCCAGGGGCTCCCAGAGCCCCCAGGAGCCCCACACTTGCTGTCCAGCACTCCCAGCAGAGCTCCAGGACCTCTGTCTCACTCCTCCAGCCCACCCAGGGGCTCCCAGAGCCCCACACTTGCTGTCCAGCATTCCCTGAAGAGCTCCAGGCCCTCTCTAACACTCCTCCAGCCCACCCAGGGGCTCCCAGAGCCCCCAGAAGCCCCCCACTTGCTGTCCAGCACTCCCAGCAGAGCTCCAGGCCCTCTGTCTCACTCCTCCAGCCCACCCAGGGGCTCCCAGAGCCCCCAGGAGCCCCACACTTGCTGTCCAGCACTCCCAGCAGAGCTCCAGGCCCTCTGTCTCACTCCTCCAGCCCACCCAGGGGCTCCCAGAGCCCCCAGGAGCCCCACACTTGCTGTCCAGCACTCCCAGCAGAGCTCCAGGACCTCTGTCTCACTCCTCCAGCCCACCCAGGGGCTCCCAGAGCCCCACACTTGCTGTCCAGCATTCCCTGAAGAGCTCCAGGCCCTCTCTAACACTCCTCCAGCCCACCCAGGGGCTCCCAGAGCCCCCAGAAGCCCCCCACTTGCTGTCCAGCACTCCCAGCAGAGCTCCAGGCCCTCTGTCTCACTCCTCCAGCCCACCCAGGGGCTCCCAGAGCCCCCAGGAGCCCCACACTTGCTGTCCAGCACTCCCAGCAGAGCTCCAGGCCCTCTGTCTCACTCCTCCAGCCCACCCAGGGGCTCCCAGAGCCCCCAGGAGCCCCACACTTGCTGTCCAGCACTCCCAGCAGAGCTCCAGGACCTCTGTCTCACTCCTCCAGCCCACCCAGGGGCTCCCAGAGCCCCACACTTGCTGTCCAGCATTCCCTGAAGAGCTCCAGGCCCTCTCTAACACTCCTCCAGCCCACCCAGGGGCTCCCAGAGCCCCCAGAAGCCCCCCACTTGCTGTCCAGCACTCCCAGCAGAGCTCCAGGACCTCTGTCTCACTCCTCCAGCCCACCCAGGGGCTCCCAGAGCCCCACACTTGCTGTCCAGCACTCCCTGAAGAGCTCCAGGCCCTCTCTAACACTCCTCCAGCCCACCCAGGGGCTCCCAGAGCCCCTAGGAGCCCCATATTTGTTGTCCAGCACTCCCAGCAGAGCTCCAGGCCCTCTGTCTCACTCCTCCAGCCCACCCAGGGGCTCCCAGAGCCCCACACTTGCTGTCCAGCACTCCCTGAAGAGCTCCAGGCCCTCTCTAACACTCCTCCAGCCCACCCAGGGGCTCCCAGAGCCCCCAGAAGCCCCACACTTGCTGTCCAGCACTCCCAGCAGAGCTCCAGGCCCTCTGTCTCACTCCTCCAGCCCACCCAGGGGCTCCCAGAGCCCCCAGGAGCCCCATATTTGCTGTCCAGCACTCCCAGCAGAGCTCCAGGCCCTCTGTCTCACTCCTCCAGCCCACCCAGGGGCTCCCAGAGCCCCCAGGAGCCCCCCACTTGCTGCCCAGCACTCCCAGCATAGCTCCAGGCCCTCTCTAACACTCCTCCAGCCCACCCAGGGGCTCCCAGAGCCCCCATGAGCCCCACACTTGCTGTCCAGCACTCCCAGCAGAGCTCCAGGCCCTCTCTCACACTCCTCCAGCCCACCCAGGGGCTCCCAGAGCCCCCAGGAGCCCCACACTTGCTGTCCAGCACTCCCAGCAGAGCTCCAGGACCTCTGTCTCACTCCTCCAGCCCACCCAGGGGCTCCCAGAGCCCCACACTTGCTGTCCAGCACTCCCTGAAGAGCTCCAGGGCCTCTCTAACACTCCTCCAGCCCACCCAGGGGCTCCCAGAGACCCACACTTGCTGTCCAGCACTCCCAGCAGAGCTCCAGGCCCTCTGTCACACTTCTCCAGCCCACCCAGGGGCACCCAGAGCCCCCAGGAGCCCCCCACTTGCTGTCCAGCACTCCCAGCAGAGCTCCAGGCCCTCTCTAACACTCCTCCAGCCCACCCAGGGGCTCCCAGAGCCCCCAGGAGCCCCACACTTGCTGTCCAGCACTCCCAGCAGAACTCCAGGCCCTCTGTCTCACTGTCCAGCCCACCCAGGGGCTCCCAGAGCCCCCAGGAGCCCCATATTTGCTGTCCAGCACTCCCAGCAGAGCTCCAGGCCCTCTCTAACATTCCTCCAGCCCACCCAGGGGCACCCAGAGCCCCCAGGGGCCCCACACTTGCTGTACAGTACTCCCAGCAGAGCTCCAGGCCCTCTCTAACACTCCTCCAGCCCACCCAGGGGCTCCCAGAGCCCCCAGGAGCCCCACACTTGCTGTCCAGCACTCCCAGCAGAGCTCCAGGCCCTCTGTCTCACTCCTCCAGCCCACCCAGGGGCTCCCAGAGCCCTCAGGAGCCCCACACTTGCTGTCCAGCACTACCTGCAGAGCTCCAGGCCCTCTCTAACACTCCTCCAGCCCACCCAGGGGCTCCCAGAGCCCCCATGAGCCCCACACTTGCTGTCCAGCACTCCCAGCAGAGCTCCAGGCCCTCTCTCACACTCCTCCAGCCCACCCAGGGGCTCCCAGAGCCCCCAGGAGCCCCACACTTGCTGTCCAGCACTCCCTGAAGAGCTCCAGGGCCTCTCTAACACTCCTCCAGCCCACCCAGGGGCTCCCAGAGACCCACACTTGCTGTCCAGCACTCCCAGCAGAGCTCCAGGCCCTCTGTAAAACTTCTCCAGCCCACCCAGGGGAACCCAGAGCCCCCAGGAGCCCCCCACTTGCTGTCCAGCACTCCCAGCAGAGCTCCAGGCCCTCTCTAACACTCCTCCAGCCCACCCAGGGGCTCCCAGAGCCCCCAGGAGCCCCATATTTGCTGTCCAGCACTCCCAGCAGAGCTCCAGGCCCTCTGTCTCACTCCTCCAGCCCACCCAGGGGCTCCCAGAGCTCCCAGGAGCCCCCCACTTGCTGCCCAGCACTCCCAGCAGAGCTCCAGGCCCTCTCTAACATTCCTCCAGCCCACCCAGGGGCACCCAGAGCCCCCAGGAGCCCCACACTTGCTGTCCAGCACTACCTGCAGAGCTCCAGGACCTCTGTCTCACTCCTCCAGCCCACCCAGGGGCTCCCAGAGCTCCCAGGAGCCCCCCACTTGCTGTCCAGCACTCCCAGCAGAGCTCCAGGACCTCTGTCTCACTCCTCCAGCCCACCCAGGGGCTCCCAGAGCCTGACCTTTGCTGTCCAGCACTCCCAGCAGAGCTCCAGGCCCTCTCTCACACTCCTCCAGCCCACCCAGGGGCTCCCAGAGCCCCCAGGAGCCCCATACTTGCTGTCCAGCACTACCTGCAGAGCTCCAGGCCCTCTCTAACACTCCTCCAGCCCACCCAGGGGCTCCCAGAGCCTTACCTTTGCTGTCCAGCACTCCCAGCAGAGCTCCAGGCCCTCTCTCACAGTCCTCCAGCCCACCCAGGGGCTCCCAGAGCCCCCAGGAGCCCCACACTTGCTGTCCAGCACTCCCAGCAGAGCTCCAGGCCCTCTCTCACACTCCTCCAGCCCACCCAGGGGCTCCCAGAGCCCCCAGGAGCCCCACACTTGCTGTCCAGCACTACCTGCAGAGCTCCAGGACCTCTGTCTCACTCCTCCAGCCCACCCAGGGGCTCCCAGAGCTCCCAGGAGCCCCCCACTTGCTGTCCAGCACTCCCAGCAGAGCTCCAGGACCTCTGTCTCACTCCTCCAGCCCACCCAGGGGCTCCCAGAGCCTGACCTTTGCTGTCCAGCACTCCCAGCAGAGCTCCAGGCCCTCTCTCACACTCCTCCAGCCCACCCAGGGGCTCCCAGAGCCCCCAGGAGCCCCATACTTGCTGTCCAGCACTACCTGCAGAGCTCCAGGCCCTCTCTAACACTCCTCCAGCCCACCCAGGGGCTCCCAGAGCCTTACCTTTGCTGTCCAGCACTCCCAGCAGAGCTCCAGGCCCTCTCTCACAGTCCTCCAGCCCACCCAGGGGCTCCCAGAGCCCCCAGGAGCCCCACACTTGCTGTCCAGCACTCCCAGCAGAGCTCCAGGCCCTCTCTCACACTCCTCCAGCCCACCCAGGGGCTCCCAGAGCCCCCAGGAGCCCCACACTTGCTGTCCAGCACTCCCAGCAGAGCTCCAGGCCCTCTGTCTCACTCCTCCAGCCCACCCAGGGGCTCCCAGAGCCCCCAGGAGCCCCACACTTGCAGTCCAGCACTCCCAGCAGAGCTCCAGGCCCTCTGTCTCACTCCTCCAGCCCACCCAGGGGCTCCCAGAGCCCCCAGGAGTCCCACACTTGCTTTCCAGCACTACCTGCAGAGCTCCAGGCCCTCTCTAACACTCCTCCAGCCCACCCAGGGGCTCACAGAGCCCCCAGGAGCCCCACACTTGCTGTCCAGCACTCCCAGCAGAGCTCCAGGCCCTCTCTCACACTCCTCCAGCCCACCCAGGGGCTCCCAGAGCCCCCAGGAGCCCCACACTTGCTGTCCAGCACTCCCAGCAGAGCTCCAGGCCCTCTCTAACATTCCTCCAGCCCACCCAGGGGCACCCAGAGCCCCCAGGAGCCCCACACTTGCTGTCCAGCACTCCCTGCAGAGCTCCAGGCCCTCTCTCACACTCCTCCAGCCCACCCAGGGGCTCCCAGAGTCCCCAGGAGCCCCACACTTGCTGTCCAGCACTCCCAGCAGAGCTCCAGGCCTTCTGTCTCACTCCTCCAGCCCACCCAGGGGCTCCCAGAGCCCCCAGGAGCCCCACACTTAGTCTCCAGCACTACCTGCATGCTCCAGGCCCTCTCTAACACTCCTGCAGCCCCCAGGAGCCCCACACCCCACACTTAGTCTCCAGCACTACCTGCAGAGCTCCAGGCCCTCTCTAACACTCCTCCAGCCCACCCAGGGGCTCCCAGAGCCCCCATGAGCCCCACACTTGCTGTCCAGCACTCCCAGCAGAGCTCCAGGCCCTCTCTCACACTCCTCCAGCCCACCCAGGGGCTCCCGGAGCCCCCAGGAGCCCCACACTTGCTGTCCAGATCTCCCAGCAGAGCTCAAGGCCCTCTATCTCACTCCTCCAGCCCACCCAGGGGCTCCCAGAGCCCCACACTTGCTGTCCAGCACTCCCAGCAGAGCTCCAGGCCCTCTCTAACACTCCTCCAGCCCACCCAGGGGCACCCAGAGCCCCCAGGAGCCCCACACTTTCTGTCCAGCACTCCCAGCAGAGTTCCAGGCCCTCTCTAACACTCCTCCAGGCCACCCAGGGGCTCCCAGAGCCCCCAGGAGCCCCACACTTGCTGTCCAGCACTCCCAGCAGAACTCCAGGCACTCTCTCACACTCCTCCAGCCCACCCATGGGCTCCCAGAGCCCCCAGGAGCCCCACACTAGCTGTCCAGCACTCCCAGCAGAGCTCCAGGCCCTCTGTCTCACTCCTTCAGCCCACCCAGGGGCTCCCAGAGCCCCCAGGAGCCCCACACTTGCTGTCCAGCACTACCTGCAGAGCTCCAGGCCCTCTCTAACACTCCTCCATCCCACCCAGGGGCTCCCAGAGCCCCCAGGAGCCCCACACTTGCTGTCCAGCACTCCCAGCATAGCTCCAGGCCCTCTCTCACACTCCTCCAGCCCACCCAGGGGCTCCCAGAGCCCCCAGGAGCCCCACACTTGCTGTCCAGCACTACCTGCAGAGCTCCAGGCCCTCTCTAACACTCCTCCATCCCACCCAGGGGCTCCCAGAGCCCCCATGAGCCCCACACTTGCTGTCCAGCACTCCCAGCAGAGCTCCAGGCCCTCTCTCACACTCCTCCCAGAGCCCCCAGGAGCCCCACACTTGCTGTCCAGCACTCCCAGCAGAGCTCCAGGCCCTCTGTCTCACTCCTCCAGCCCACCCAGGGGCTCCCAGAGCCCCCAGGAGCCCCACACTTGCTGTCCAGCACTACCTGCAGAGCTCCAGGCCCTCTCTCACACTCCTCCAGCCCACCCAGGGGTACCCAGAGCCCCCAGGAGCCCCACACTTGCTGTCCAGCACTCCCAGCAGAGCTCCAGGCCCTCTCTCACAGTCCTCCAGCCCACCCAGGGGCTCCCAGAGCCCCCAGGAGCCCCACACTTGCTGTCCAGCACTCCCAGCAGAGCTCCAGGCCCTCTGTCTCACTCCTCCAGACCACCCAGGGGCTCCCAGAGCCCCCAGGAGCCCCACATTTGCAGTCCAGCACTCCCAGCAGAGCTCCAGGCCCTCTGTCTCACTCCTCCAGCCCACCCAGGGTCTCCCAGAGCCCCCAGGAGCCCCACACTTGCTGTCCAGCACTACCTGCAGAGCTCCAGGCCCTCTCTAACACTCCTCCAGCCCACCCAGGGGCTCCCAGAGACCCCATGAGCCCCACACTTGATGTCCAGCACTCCCAGCAGAGCTCCAGGCCCTCTCTCACAGTCCTCCAGCCCACCCAGGGGCTCCCAGAGCCCCCAGGAGCCCCACACTTGCTGTCCAGCACTCCCAGCAGAGCTCCAGGCCCTCTCTAACACTCCTCCAGCCCACCCAGGGGCTCCCAGAGCCCCCAGGAGCCCCACACTTGCTGTCCAGCACTCCCAGCAGAGCTCCAGGCCCTCTCTCACACTCCTCCAGCCCACCCAGGGGCTCCCAGAGCCCCCAGGAGCCCCACACTTGCTGTCCAGCACTACCTGCAGAGCTCCAGGCCCTCTCTAACACTCCTCCAGCCCACCCAGGGGCTCCCAGAGCCTTACCTTTGCTGTCCAGCACTCCCAGCAGAGCTCCAGGCCCTCTCTCACAGTCCTCCAGCCCACCCAGGTGCTCCCAGAGCCCCCAGGAGCCCCACACTTGCTGTCCAGCACTACCTGCAGAGCTCCAGGCCCTCTCTAACACTCATCCAGCCCACCCAGGGGCTCCCAGAGCCCCCAGGAGCCCCACACCTGCTGTCCAGCACTCCCAGCAGAGCTCCAGGCCCTCTCTCACACTCCTCCAGCCCACCCAGGGGCTCCCAGAGCCCCCAGGAGCCCCACACTTGCTGTCCAGCACTCCCAGCAGAGCTCCAGGCCCTCTGTCTCACTCCTCCAGCCCACCCAGGGGCTCCCAGAGCCCCCAGGAGCCCCACACTTGCTGTCCAGCACTCCCAGCAGAGCTCCAGGCCCTCTGTCTCACTCCTCCAGCCCACCCAGGGGCTCCCAGAGCCCCCAGGAGCCCCACACTTGCTGTCCTGCACTACCTGCAGAGCTCCAGGCCCTCTCTAACACTCCTCCAGCCCACCCAGGGGCTCACAGAGCCCCAAGGAGCCCCACACTTGCTGTCCAGCACTCCCAGCAGAGCTCCAGGCCCTCTCTCACACTCCTCCAGCCCACCCAGGGGCTCACAGAGCCCCAAGGAGCCCCACACTTGCTGTCCAGCACTCCCAGCAGAGCTCCAGGCCCTCTCTCACACTCCTCCAGCCCACCCAGGGGCTCCCAGAGCCCCCAGGAGCCCCACACTTGCTGTCCAGCACTCCCAGCAGAGCTCCAGGCCCTCTATCTCACTCCTCCAGCCCACCCAGGGGCTCCCAGAGCCCCCCACTTGCTGTCCAGCACTCCCAGCAGAGCTCCAGGCCCTCTCTAACACTCCTCCAGCCCACCCAGGGGCACCCAGAGCTCCCAGGAGCCCCCCACTTGCTGTCCAGCACTCCCAGCAGAGCTCCAGGCCCTCTCTAACACTCCTCCAGCCCACCGAGGGTCACCCAGAGCCTGACCTTTGCTGTCCAGCACTTCCTGCAGAGCTCCAGGCCCTCTCTAACACTCCTCCATCTGACTCAGGGGCTCCCAGAGCCTGACCTTTGCTGTCCAGCACTTCCTGCAGAGCTCCAGGCCCTCTCTAACACTCCTCCATCTGACCTAGGGGCTCCCAGAGCCTGACCTTTGCTCTCCAGCACTCCCTGAAGAGCTCCAGGGCCTCTCTAACACTTCTCCATATGACCCAGGGCCACCCAGAGCCCCACACTTGCTGTCCAGCACTCCCAGCAGAGCTCCAGGCCCTCTGTCTCACTCCTCCAGCCCACCCAGGGGCTCCCAGAGCCCCCAGGAGCCCCACACTTGCTGTCCTGCACTACCTGCAGAGCTCCAGGCCCTCTCTAACACTCCTCCAGCCCACCCAGGGGCTCACAGAGCCCCAAGGAGCCCCACACTTGCTGTCCAGCACTCCCAGCAGAGCTCCAGGCCCTCTCTCACACTCCTCCAGCCCACCCAGGGGCTCACAGAGCCCCAAGGAGCCCCACACTTGCTGTCCAGCACTCCCAGCAGAGCTCCAGGCCCTCTCTCACACTCCTCCAGCCCACCCAGGGGCTCCCAGAGCCCCCAGGAGCCCCACACTTGCTGTCCAGCACTCCCAGCAGAGCTCCAGGCCCTCTATCTCACTCCTCCAGCCCACCCAGGGGCTCCCAGAGCCCCCCACTTGCTGTCCAGCACTCCCAGCAGAGCTCCAGGCCCTCTCTAACACTCCTCCAGCCCACCCAGGGGCACCCAGAGCTCCCAGGAGCCCCACACTTGCTGTCCAGCACTCCCAGCAGAGCTCCAGGCCCTCTCTCACACTCCTCCAGCCCACCCAGGGGCTCCCAGAGCCCCCAGGAGCCCCACACTTGCTGTCCAGCACTCCCAGCAGAGCTCCAGGCCCTCTCTAACATTCCTCCAGCCCACCCAGGGGCACCCAGAGCCCCCAGGAGCCCCACACTTGCTGTCCAGCACTCCCTGCAGAGCTCCAGGCCCTCTCTCACACTCCTCCAGCCCACCCAAGGGCTCCCAGAGTCCCCAGGAGCCCCACACTTGCTGTCCAGCACTCCCAGCAGAGCTCCAGGCCTTCTGTCTCACTCCTCCAGCCCACCCAGGGGCTCCCAGAGCCCCCAGGAGCCCCACACTTAGTCTCCAGCACTACCTGCATGCTCCAGGCCCTCTCTAACACTCCTCCAGCCCCCAGGAGCCCCACACCCCACACTTAGTCTCCAGCACTACCTGCAGAGCTCCAGGCCCTCTCTAACACTCCTCCAGCCCACCCAGGGGCTCCCAGAGCCCCCATGAGCCCCACACTTGCTGTCCAGCACTCCCAGCAGAGCTCCAGGCCCTCTCTCACACTCCTCCAGCCCACCCAGGGGCTCCCGGAGCCCCCAGGAGCCCCACACTTGCTGTCCAGCACTCCCAGCAGAGCTCAAGGCCCTCTATCTCACTCCTCCAGCCCACCCAGGGGCTCCCAGAGCCCCACACTTGCTGTCCAGCACTCCCATCAGAGTTCCAGGCCCTCTCTAACACTCCTCCAGGCCACCCAGGGGCTCCCAGAGCCCCCTGGAGCCCCACACTTGCTGTCCAGCACTCCCAGCAGAGCTCCAGGCACTCTCTCACACTCCTCCAGCCCACCCATGGGCTCCCAGAGCCCCCAGGAGCCCCACACTTGCTGTCCAGCACTCCCAGCAGAGCTCCAGGCCCTCTGTCTCACTCCTTCAGCCCACCCAGGGGCTCCCAGAGCCCCCAGGAGCCCCACACTTGCTGTCCAGCACTACCTGCAGAGCTCCAGGCCCTCTCTAACACTCCTCCATCCCACCCAGGGGCTCCCAGAGCCCCCAGGAGCCCCACACTTGCTGTCCAGCACTCCCAGCATAGCTCCAGGCCCTCTCTCACACTCCTCCAGCCCACCCAGGGGCTCCCAGAGCCCCCAGGAGCCCCACACTTGCTGTCCAGCACTACCTGCAGAGCTCCAGGCCCTCTCTAACACTCCTCCAGCCCACCCAGGGGCTCCCAGAGCCCCCATGAGCCCCACACTTGCTGTCCAGCACTCCCAGCAGAGCTCCAGGCCCTCTCTCACACTCCTCCCAGAGCCCCCAGGAGCCCCACACTTGCTGTCCAGCACTCCCAGCAGAGCTCCAGGCCCTCTGTCTCACTCCTTCAGCCCACCCAGGGGCTCCCAGAGCCCCCAGGAGCCCCACACTTGCTGTCCAGCACTACCTGCAGAGCTCCAGGCCCTCTCTAACACTCCTCCATCCCACCCAGGGGCTCCCAGAGCCCCCAGGAGCCCCACACTTGCTGTCCAGCACTCCCAGCATAGCTCCAGGCCCTCTCTCACACTCCTCCAGCCCACCCAGGGGCTCCCAGAGCCCCCAGGAGCCCCACACTTGCTGTCCAGCACTACCTGCAGAGCTCCAGGCCCTCTCTAACACTCCTCCAGCCCACCCAGGGGCTCCCAGAGCCCCCATGAGCCCCACACTTGCTGTCCAGCACTCCCAGCAGAGCTCCAGGCCCTCTCTCACACTCCTCCCAGAGCCCCCAGGAGCCCCACACTTGCTGTCCAGCACTCCCAGCAGAGCTCCAGGCCCTCTGTCTCACTCCTTCAGCCCACCCAGGGGCTCCCAGAGCCCCCAGGAGCCCCACACTTGCTGTCCAGCACTACCTGCAGAGCTCCAGGCCCTCTCTAACACTCCTCCATCCCACCCAGGGGCTCCCAGAGCCCCCAGGAGCCCCACACTTGCTGTCCAGCACTCCCAGCATAGCTCCAGGCCCTCTCTCACACTCCTCCAGCCCACCCAGGGGCTCCCAGAGCCCCCAGGAGCCCCACACTTGCTGTCCAGCACTACCTGCAGAGCTCCAGGCCCTCTCTAACACTCCTCCAGCCCACCCAGGGGCTCCCAGAGCCCCCATGAGCCTCACACTTGCTGTCCAGCACTCCCAGCAGAGCTCCAGGCCCTCTCTCACACTCCTCCCAGAGCCCCCAGGAGCCCCACACTTGCTGTCCAGCACTCCCAGCAGAGCTCCAGGCC
Source organism: Labrus mixtus (assembly GCF_963584025.1). Classification (NCBI taxonomy): domain Eukaryota; kingdom Metazoa; phylum Chordata; class Actinopteri; order Labriformes; family Labridae; genus Labrus; species Labrus mixtus. The sequence continues at coordinate 38,884 of NW_026870282.1, forward strand.
CTCTGTCTCACTCCTCCAGCCCACCCAAGGGCTCCCAGAGCCCCCAGGAGCCCCACACTTGCTGTCCAGCACTACCTGCAGAGCTCCAGGCCCTCTCTAACACTCATCCAGCCGACCCAGGGGCTCCCAGAGCCCCCAGGAGCCCCACACCTGCTGTCCAGTACTCCCAGCAGAGCCTCAGGCCCTCTCTCACACTCCTCCAGCCCACCCAGGGGCTCCCAGAGCCCCCAGGAGCCCCACACTTGCTGTCCAGCAATCCCAGCAGAGCTCCAGGCCCTCTCAAACACTCCTCCAGCCCACCCAGGGGCACCCAGAGCCCCCAGGAGCCCCACACTTGCTGTCCAGCACTCCCAGCAGAGCTCCAGGCCCTCTCTCACAGTCCTCCAGCCCACCCAGGGGCTCCCAGAGCCCCCAGGAGCCCCACACTTGCTGTCCAGCACTCCCAGCAGAGCTCCAGGCCCTCTCTAACACTCCTCCAGCCCACCCAGGGGCTCCCAGAGCCCCCAGGAGCCCCACACTTGCTGTCCAGCACTACCTGCAGAGCTCCAGGCCCTCTCTAACACTCCTCCAGCCCACCCAGGGGCTCCCAGAGCCCCCATGAGCCCCATACTTGCTGTCCAGCACTCCCAGCAGAGCTCCAGGCCCTCTCTCACACTCCTCCAGCCCACCCATGGGCTCCCAGAGCCCCCAGGAGCCCCACACTTGCTGCCCAGCACTCCCAGCAGAGCTCCAGGACCTCTGTCTCACTCCTCCAGCCCACCCAGGGGCTCCCAGAGCCCCACACTTGCTGTCCAGCACTCCCTGAAGAGCTCCAGGACCTCTCTAACACTCCTCCAGCCCACCCAGGGGCTCCCAGAGCCCCCAGGAGCCCCATATTTGCTGTCCAGCACTCCCAGCAGAGCTCCAGGCCCTCTGTCTCACTCCTCCAGCCCACCCAGGGGCTCCCAGAGCTCCCAGGAGCCCCCCACTTGCTGTCCAGCACTCCCAGCAGAGCTCCAGGCCCTCTCTAACACTCCTCCAGCCCACCCAGGGGCTCCCAGAGTCCCCAGGAGCCCCACACTTGCTGTCCAGCACTCCCACCAGAGCTCCAGGCCTTCTGTCTCATTCCTCCAGCCCACCCAGGGGCTCCCAGAGCCCCCAGGAGCCCCACACTTAGTCTCCAGCACTACCAGCAGAGCTCCAGGACCTCTGTCTCACTCCTCCAGCCCACCCAGGGGCTCCCAGAGCTCCACACTTGCTGTCCAGCACTCCCTGAAGAGCTCCAGGGCCTCTCTAACACTCCTCCAGCCCACCCAGGGGCTCCCAGAGACCCACACTTGCTGTCCAGCACTCCCAGCAGAGCTCCAGGCCCTCTGTCACACTTCTCCAGCCCACCCAGGGGCACCCAGAGCCCCCAGGAGCCCCCCACTTGCTGTCCAGCACTCCCAGCAGAGCTCCAGGCCCTCTCTAACACTCCTCCAGCCCACCCAGGGGCTCCCAGAGCCCCCAGGAGCCCCACACTTGCTGTCCAGCACTCCCAGCAGAACTCCAGGCCCTCTGTCTCACTCTCCAGCCCACCCAGGGGCTCCCAGAGCCCCCAGGAGCCCCATATTTGCTGTCCAGCACTCCCAGCAGAGCTCCAGGGCCTCTGTCTCACTCCTCCAGCCCACCCAGGGGCTCCCAGAGCCCCCAGGAGCCCCCCACTTGCTGCCCAGCACTCCCAGCAGAGCTCCAGGCCCTCTCTAACATTCCTCCAGCCCACCCAGGGGCACCCAGAGCCCCCAGGGGCCCCACACTTGCTGTACAGCACTCCCAGCAGAGCTCCAGGCCCTCTCTAACACTCCTCCAGCCCACCCAGGGGCTCCCAGAGCCCCCAGGAGCCCCATATTTGCTGTCCAGCACTCCCAGCAGAGCTCCAGGCCCTCTGTCTCACTCCTCCAGCCCACCCAGGGGCTCCCAGAGCTCCCAGGAGCCCCCCACTTGCTGCCCAGCACTCCCAGCAGAGCTCCAGGCCCTCTCTAACATTCCTCCAGCCCACCCAGGGGCACCCAGAGCCCCCAGGAGCCCCACACTTGCTGTCCAGCACTACCTGCAGAGCTCCAGGACCTCTGTCTCACTCCTCCAGCCCACCCAGGGGCTCCCAGAGCTCCCAGGAGCCCCCCACTTGCTGTCCAGCACTCCCAGCAGAGCTCCAGGACCTCTGTCTCACTCCTCCAGCCCACCCAGGGGCTCCCAGAGCCTGACCTTTGCTGTCCAGCACTCCCAGCAGAGCTCCAGGCCCTCTCTCACACTCCTCCAGCCCACCCAGGGGCTCCCAGAGCCCCCAGGAGCCCCATACTTGCTGTCCAGCACTACCTGCAGAGCTCCAGGCCCTCTCTAACACTCCTCCAGCCCACCCAGGGGCTCCCAGAGCCTTACCTTTGCTGTCCAGCACTCCCAGCAGAGCTCCAGGCCCTCTCTCACAGTCCTCCAGCCCACCCAGGGGCTCCCAGAGCCCCCAGGAGCCCCACACTTGCTGTCCAGCACTCCCAGCAGAGCTCCAGGCCCTCTCTCACACTCCTCCAGCCCACCCAGGGGCTCCCAGAGCCCCCAGGAGCCCCACACTTGCTGTCCAGCACTACCTGCAGAGCTCCAGGACCTCTGTCTCACTCCTCCAGCCCACCCAGGGGCTCCCAGAGCTCCCAGGAGCCCCCCACTTGCTGTCCAGCACTCCCAGCAGAGCTCCAGGACCTCTGTCTCACTCCTCCAGCCCACCCAGGGGCTCCCAGAGCCTGACCTTTGCTGTCCAGCACTCCCAGCAGAGCTCCAGGCCCTCTCTCACACTCCTCCAGCCCACCCAGGGGCTCCCAGAGCCCCCAGGAGCCCCATACTTGCTGTCCAGCACTACCTGCAGAGCTCCAGGCCCTCTCTAACACTCCTCCAGCCCACCCAGGGGCTCCCAGAGCCTTACCTTTGCTGTCCAGCACTCCCAGCAGAGCTCCAGGCCCTCTCTCACAGTCCTCCAGCCCACCCAGGGGCTCCCAGAGCCCCCAGGAGCCCCACACTTGCTGTCCAGCACTCCCAGCAGAGCTCCAGGCCCTCTCTCACACTCCTCCAGCCCACCCAGGGGCTCCCAGAGCCCCCAGGAGCCCCACACTTGCTGTCCAGCACTCCCAGCAGAGCTCCAGGCCCTCTGTCTCACTCCTCCAGCCCACCCAGGGGCTCCCAGAGCCCCCAGGAGCCCCACACTTGCAGTCCAGCACTCCCAGCAGAGCTCCAGGCCCTCTGTCTCACTCCTCCAGCCCACCCAGGGGCTCCCAGAGCCCCCAGGAGTCCCACACTTGCTTTCCAGCACTACCTGCAGAGCTCCAGGCCCTCTCTAACACTCCTCCAGCCCACCCAGGGGCTCACAGAGCCCCCAGGAGCCCCACACTTGCTGTCCAGCACTCCCAGCAGAGCTCCAGGCCCTCTCTCACACTCCTCCAGCCCACCCAGGGGCTCCCAGAGCCCCCAGGAGCCCCACACTTGCTGTCCAGCACTCCCAGCAGAGCTCCAGGCCCTCTCTAACATTCCTCCAGCCCACCCAGGGGCACCCAGAGCCCCCAGGAGCCCCACACTTGCTGTCCAGCACTCCCTGCAGAGCTCCAGGCCCTCTCTCACACTCCTCCAGCCCACCCAGGGGCTCCCAGAGTCCCCAGGAGCCCCACACTTGCTGTCCAGCACTCCCAGCAGAGCTCCAGGCCTTCTGTCTCACTCCTCCAGCCCACCCAGGGGCTCCCAGAGCCCCCAGGAGCCCCACACTTAGTCTCCAGCACTACCTGCATGCTCCAGGCCCTCTCTAACACTCCTGCAGCCCCCAGGAGCCCCACACCCCACACTTAGTCTCCAGCACTACCTGCAGAGCTCCAGGCCCTCTCTAACACTCCTCCAGCCCACCCAGGGGCTCCCAGAGCCCCCATGAGCCCCACACTTGCTGTCCAGCACTCCCAGCAGAGCTCCAGGCCCTCTCTCACACTCCTCCAGCCCACCCAGGGGCTCCCGGAGCCCCCAGGAGCCCCACACTTGCTGTCCAGCACTCCCAGCAGAGCTCAAGGCCCTCTATCTCACTCCTCCAGCCCACCCAGGGGCTCCCAGAGCCCCACACTTGCTGTCCAGCACTCCCAGCAGAGCTCCAGGCCCTCTCTAACACTCCTCCAGCCCACCCAGGGGCACCCAGAGCCCCCAGGAGCCCCACACTTTCTGTCCAGCACTCCCAGCAGAGTTCCAGGCCCTCTCTAACACTCCTCCAGGCCACCCAGGGGCTCCCAGAGCCCCCAGGAGCCCCACACTTGCTGTCCAGCACTCCCAGCAGAGCTCCAGGCACTCTCTCACACTCCTCCAGCCCACCCATGGGCTCCCAGAGCCCCCAGGAGCCCCACACTAGCTGTCCAGGACTCCCAGCAGAGCTCCAGGCCCTCTGTCTCACTCCTTCAGCCCACCCAGGGGCTCCCAGAGCCCCCAGGAGCCCCACACTTGCTGTCCAGCACTACCTGCAGAGCTCCAGGCCCTCTCTAACACTCCTCCATCCCACCCAGGGGCTCCCAGAGCCCCCAGGAGCCCCACACTTGCTGTCCAGCACTCCCAGCATAGCTCCAGGCCCTCTCTCACACTCCTCCAGCCCACCCAGGGGCTCCCAGAGCCCCCAGGAGCCCCACACTTGCTGTCCAGCACTACCTGCAGAGCTCCAGGCCCTCTCTAACACTCCTCCAGCCCACCCAGGGGCTCCCAGAGCCCCCATGAGCCCCACACTTGCTGTCCAGCACTCCCAGCAGAGCTCCAGGCCCTCTCTCACACTCCTCCCAGAGCCCCCAGGAGCCCCACACTTGCTGTCCAGCACTCCCAGCAGAGCTCCAGGCCCTCTGTCTCACTCCTCCAGCCCACCCAGGGGCTCCCAGAGCCCCCAGGAGCCCCACACTTGCTGTCCAGCACTACCTGCAGAGCTCCAGGCCCTCTCTCACACTCCTCCAGCCCACCCAGGGGTACCCAGAGCCCCCAGGAGCCCCACACTTGCTGTCCAGCACTCCCAGCAGAGCTCCAGGCCCTCTCTCACAGTCCTCCAGCCCACCCAGGGGCTCCCAGAGCCCCCAGGAGCCCCACACTTGCTGTCCAGCACTCCCAGCAGAGCTCCAGGCCCTCTGTCTCACTCCTCCAGACCACCCAGGGGCTCCCAGAGCCCCCAGGAGCCCCACATTTGCAGTCCAGCACTCCCAGCAGAGCTCCAGGCCCTCTGTCTCACTCCTCCAGCCCACCCAGGGTCTCCCAGAGCCCCCAGGAGCCCCACACTTGCTGTCCAGCACTACCTGCAGAGCTCCAGGCCCTCTCTAACACTCCTCCAGCCCACCCAGGGGCTCCCAGAGACCCCATGAGCCCCACACTTGATGTCCAGCACTCCCAGCAGAGCTCCAGGCCCTCTCTCACAGTCCTCCAGCCCACCCAGGGGCTCCCAGAGCCCCCAGGAGCCCCACACTTGCTGTCCAGCACTCCCAGCAGAGCTCCAGGCCCTCTATCTCACTCCTCCAGCCCACCCAGGGGCTCCCAGAGACCCCATGAGCCCCACACTTGATGTCCAGCACTCCCAGCAGAGCTCCAGGCCCTCTCTCACAGTCCTCCAGCCCACCCAGGGGCTCCCAGAGCCCCCAGGAGCCCCACACTTGCTGTCCAGCACTCCCAGCAGAGCTCCAGGCCCTCTCTAACACTCCTCCAGCCCACCCAGGGGCTCCCAGAGCCCCCAGGAGCCCCACACTTGCTGTCCAGCACTCCCAGCAGAGCTCCAGGCCCTCTCTCACACTCCTCCAGCCCACCCAGGGGCTCCCAGAGCCCCCAGGAGCCCCACACTTGCTGTCCAGCACTACCTGCAGAGCTCCAGGCCCTCTCTAACACTCCTCCAGCCCACCCAGGGGCTCCCAGAGCCTTACCTTTGCTGTCCAGCACTCCCAGCAGAGCTCCAGGCCCTCTCTCACAGTCCTCCAGCCCACCCAGGTGCTCCCAGAGCCCCCAGGAGCCCCACACCTGCTGTCCAGCACTCCCAGCAGAGCTCCAGGCCCTCTCTCACACTCCTCCAGCCCACCCAGGGGCTCCCAGAGCCCCCAGGAGCCCCACACTTGCTGTCCAGCACTCCCAGCAGAGCTCCAGGCCCTCTGTCTCACTCCTCCAGCCCACCCAGGGGCTCCCAGAGCCCCCAGGAGCCCCACACTTGCTGTCCAGCACTCCCAGCAGAGCTCCAGGCCCTCTGTCTCACTCCTCCAGCCCACCCAGGGGCTCCCAGAGCCCCCAGGAGCCCCACACTTGCTGTCCTGCACTACCTGCAGAGCTCCAGGCCCTCTCTAACACTCCTCCAGCCCACCCAGGGGCTCACAGAGCCCCAAGGAGCCCCAAACTTGCTGTCCAGCACTCCCAGCAGAGCTCCAGGCCCTCTCTCACACTCCTCCAGCCCACCCAGGGGCTCACAGAGCCCCAAGGAGCCCCACACTTGCTGTCCAGCACTCCCAGCAGAGCTCCAGGCCCTCTCTCACACTCCTCCAGCCCACCCAGGGGCTCCCAGAGCCCCCAGGAGCCCCACACTTGCTGTCCAGAAATACCTACAGAGCTCCAGGCCCTCTCTAACACTCCTCCAGCCCACCCAGGGGCTCCCAGAGCCTGACCTTTGCTGTCCAGCACTCCCAGCAGAGCTCCAGGCCCTCTCTCACACTCCTCCAGCCCACCCAGGGGCTCCCAGAGCCCCCAGGAGCCCCACACTTGCTGTCCAGCACTCCCAGCAGAGCTCCAGGCCCTCTGTCTCACTCCTCCAGCCCACCCAGGGGCTCCCAGAGCCCCCAGGATCCCGACCCTTAGTCTCCAGCACTGCCTGCAGAGCTCCAGGCCCTCTCTAACACTCCTCCAGCCCACCCAGGGTCACCCAGAGCCTGACCTTTGCTGTCCAGCACTTCCTGTAGAGCTCCAGGCCCTCTCTAACACTCCTCCATCTGACTCAGGGGCTCCCAGAGCCTGACCTTTGCTGTCCAGCACTTCCTGCAGAGCTCCAGGCCCTCTCTAACACTCCTCCATCTGACTCAGGGGCTCCCAGAGCCTGACCTTTGCTGTCCAGCACTCCCAGCAGAGCTCCAGGCCCTCTCTAACACTCCTCCAGCCCACCCAGGGGCTCCCAGAGCCTGACCTTTGCTGTCCAGCACTCCCAGCAGAGCTCCAGGCCCTCTGTCTCACTCCTCCAGCCCACCCAGGGGCTCCCAGAGCCCCCAGGAGCCCCACACTTGCTGTCCATCACTACCTGCAGAGCTCCAGGCCCTCTCTAACACTCCTCCAGCCCACCCAGGGGCTCCCAGAGCCTTACCTTTGCTGTCCAGCACTCCCAGCAGAGCTCCAGGCCCTCTCTCACACTCCTCCAGCCCACCCAGGGGCTCCCAGAGCCCCCAGGAGCCCCACACTTGCTGTCCAGCACTACCTGCAGAGCTCCAGGCCCTCTCTAACACTCATCCAGCCCACCCAGGGGCTCCCAGAGCCCCCAGGAGCCCCACACCTGCTGTCCAGCACTCCCAGCAGAACTCCAGGCCCTCTCTCACACTCCTCCAGCCCACCCAGGGGCTCCCAGAGCCCCCAGGAGCCCCACACTTGCTGTCCAGCACTCCCAGCAGAGCTCCAGGCCCTCTGTCTCACTCCTCCAGCCCACCCAGGGGCTCCCAGAGCCCCCAGGAGCCCCACACTTGCAGTCCAGCACTCCCAGCAGAGCTCCAGGCCCTCTGTCTCACTACTCCAGCCCACCCAGGGGCTCCCAGAGCCCCCCACTTGCTGTCCAGCACTCCCAGCAGAGCTCCAGGCCCTCTCTAACACTCCTCCAGCCCACCGAGGGTCACCCAGAGCCTGACGTTTGCTGTCCAGCACTTCCTGCAGAGCTCCAGGCCCTCTCTAACACTCCTCCATCTGACTCAGGGGCTCCCAGAGCCTGACCTTTGCTGTCCAGCACTTCCTGCAGAGCTCCAGGCCCTCTCTAACACTCCTCCATCTGACCTAGGGGCTCCCAGAGCCTGACCTTTGCTCTCCAGCACTCCCTGAAGAGCTCCAGGGCCTCTCTAACACTTCTCCATATGACCCAGGGCCACCCAGAGCCCCACACTTGCTGTCCAGCACTCCCAGCAGAGCTCCAGGCCCTCTGTCTCACTCCTCCAGCCCACCCAGGGGCTCCCAGAGCCCCCAGGAGCCCCACACTTGCTGTCCTGCACTACCTGCAGAGCTCCAGGCCCTCTCTAAAACTCCTCCAGCCCACCCAGGGGCTCACAGAGCCCCAAGGAGCCCCACACTTGCTGTCCAGCACTCCCAGCAGAGCTCCAGGCCCTCTCTCACACTCCTCCAGCCCACCCAGGGGCTCACAGAGCCCCAAGGAGCCCCACACTTGCTGTCCAGCACTCCCAGCAGAGCTCCAGGCCCTCTCTCACACTCCTCCAGCCCACCCAGGGGCTCCCAGAGCCCCCAGGAGCCCCACACTTGCTGTCCAGCACTCCCAGCAGAGCTCCAGGCCCTCTATCTCACTCCTCCAGCCCACCCAGGGGCTCCCAGAGCCCCCCACTTGCTGTCCAGCACTCCCAGCAGAGCTCCAGGCCCTCTCTAACACTCCTCCAGCCCACCCAGGGGCACCCAGAGCTCCCAGGAGCCCCACACTTGCTGTCCAGCAATCCCAGCAGAGCTCCAGGCCCTCTCTCACACTCCTCCAGCCCACCCAGGGGCTCCCAGAGTCCCCAGGAGCCCCACACTTGCTGTCCAGCACTCCCAGCAGAGCTCCAGGCCTTCTGTCTCACTCCTCCAGCCCACCCAGGGGCTCCCAGAGCCCCCAGGAGCCCCACACTTAGTCTCCAGCACTACCTGCATGCTCCAGGCCCTCTCTAACACTCCTCCAGCCCCCAGGAGCCCCACACCCCACACTTAGTCTCCAGCACTACCTGCAGAGCTCCAGGCCCTCTCTAACACTCCTCCAGCCCACCCAGGGGCTCCCAGAGCCCCCATGAGCCCCACACTTGCTGTCCAGCACTCCCAGCAGAGCTCCAGGCCCTCTCTCACACTCCTCCAGCCCACCCAGGGGCTCCCGGAGCCCCCAGGAGCCCCACACTTGCTGTCCAGCACTCCCAGCAGAGCTCAAGGCCCTCTATCATACTCCTCCAGCCCACCCAGGGGCTCCCAGAGCCCCACACTTGCTGTCCAGCACTCCCAGCAGAGCTCCAGGCCCTCTGTCTCACTCCTCCAGCCCACCCAGGGGCTCCCAGAGCTCCCAGGAGCCCCCCACTTGCTGTCCAGCACTCCCAGCAGAGCTCCAGGCCCTCTCTAACACTCCTCCAGCCCACCCAGGGGCTCCCAGAGCCCCACACTTGCTGTCCAGCACTCCCTGAAGAGCTCCAGGGCCTCTCTAACACTCCTCCAGCCCACCCAGGGGCTCCCAGAGACCCACACTTGCTGTCCAGCACTACCTGCAGAGCTCCAGGCCCTCTCTAACACTCCTCCAGCCCACCCAGGGGCTCCCAGAGCCCCCATGAGCCCCACACTTGCTGTCCAGCACTCCCAGCAGAGCTCCAGGCCCTCTCTCACACTCCTCCAGCCCACCCAGGGGCTCCCAGAGCCCCCAGGAGCCCCACACTTGCTGTCCAGCACTCCCTGAAGAGCTCCAGGGCCTCTCTAACACTCCTCCAGCCCACCCAGGGGCTCCAAGAGACCCATACTTGCTGTCCAGCACTCCCAGCAGAGCTCCAGGCCCTCTGTAAAACTTCTCCAGCCCACCCAGGGGAACCCAGAGCCCCCAGGAGCCCCCCACTTGCTGTCCAGCACTCCCAGCAGAGCTCCAGGCCCTCTCTAACACTCCTCCAGCCCACCCAGGGGCTCCCAGAGCCCCCAGGAGCCCCATATTTGCTGTCCAGCACTCCCAGCAGAGCTCCAGGCCCTCTGTCTCACTCCTCCAGCCCACCCAGGGGCTCCCAGAGCTCCCAGGAGCCCCCCACTTGCTGCCCAGCACTCCCAGCAGAGCTCCAGGCCCTCTCTAACATTCCTCCAGCCCACCCAGGGGCACCCAGAGCCCCCAGGAGCCCCACACTTGCTGTCCAGCACTACCTGCAGAGCTCCAGGACCTCTGTCTCACTCCTCCAGCCCACCCAGGGGCTCCCAGAGCTCCCAGGAGCCCCCCACTTGCTGTCCAGCACTCCCAGCAGAGCTCCAGGACCTCTGTCTCACTCCTCCAGCCCACCCAGGGGCTCCCAGAGCCTGACCTTTGCTGTCCAGCACTCCCAGCAGAGCTCCAGGCCCTCTCTCACACTCCTCCAGCCCACCCAGGGGCTCCCAGAGCCCCCAGGAGCCCCATACTTGCTGTCCAGCACTACCTGCAGAGCTCCAGGCCCTCTCTAACACTCCTCCAGCCCACCCAGGGGCTCCCAGAGCCTTACCTTTGCTGTCCAGCACTCCCAGCAGAGCTCCAGGCCCTCTCTCACAGTCCTCCAGCCCACCCAGGGGCTCCCAGAGCCCCCAGGAGCCCCACACTTGCTGTCCAGCACTCCCAGCAGAGCTCCAGGCCCTCTCTCACACTCCTCCAGCCCACCCAGGGGCTCCCAGAGCCCCCAGGAGCCCCACACTTGCTGTCCAGCACTACCTGCAGAGCTCCAGGACCTCTGTCTCACTCCTCCAGCCCACCCAGGGGCTCCCAGAGCTCCCAGGAGCCCCCCACTTGCTGTCCAGCACTCCCAGCAGAGCTCCAGGACCTCTGTCTCACTCCTCCAGCCCACCCAGGGGCTCCCAGAGCCTGACCTTTGCTGTCCAGCACTCCCAGCAGAGCTCCAGGCCCTCTCTCACACTCCTCCAGCCCACCCAGGGGCTCCCAGAGCCCCCAGGACCCCCATACTTGCTGTCCAGCACTACCTGCAGAGCTCCAGGCCCTCTCTAACACTCCTCCAGCCCACCCAGGGGCTCCCAGAGCCTTACCTTTGCTGTCCAGCACTCCCAGCAGAGCTCCAGGCCCTCTCTCACAGTCCTCCAGCCCACCCAGGGGCTCCCAGAGCCCCCAGGAGCCCCACACTTGCTGTCCAGCACTCCCAGCAGAGCTCCAGGCCCTCCCTCACACTCCTCCAGCCCACCCAGGGGCTCCCAGAGCCCCCAGGAGCCCCACACTTGCTGTCCAGCACTCCCAGCAGAGCTCCAGGCCGTCTGTCTCACTCCTCCAGCCCACCCAGGGGCTCCCAGAGCCCCCAGGAGCCCCACACTTGCAGTCCAGCACTCCCAGCAGAGCTCCAGGCCCTCTGTCTCACTCCTCCAGCCCACCCAGGGGCTCCCAGAGCCCCCAGGAGCCCCACACTTGCTGTCCAGCACTCCCAGCAGAGCTCCAGGCCCTCTCTAACATTCCTCCAGCCCACCCAGGGGCACCCAGAGCCCCCAGGAGCCCCACACTTGCTGTCCAGCACTCCCTGCAGAGCTCCAGGCCCTCTCTCACACTCCTCCAGCCCACCCAGGGGCTCCCAGAGTCCCCAGGAGCCCCACACTTGCTGTCCAGCACTCCCAGCAGAGCTCCAGGCCTTCTGTCTCACTCCTCCAGCCCACCCAGGGGCTCCCAGAGCCCCCAGGAGCCCCACACTTAGTCTCCAGCACTACCTGCATGCTCCAGGCCCTCTCTAACACTCCTGCAGCCCCCAGGAGCCCCACACCCCACACTTAGTCTCCAGCACTACCTGCAGAGCTCCAGGCCCTCTCTAACACTCCTCCAGCCCACCCAGGGGCTCCCAGAGCCCCCATGAGCCCCACACTTGCTGTCCAGCACTCCCAGCAGAGCTCCAGGCCCTCTCTCACACTCCTCCAGCCCACCCAGGGGCTCCCGGAGCCCCCAGGAGCCCCACACTTGCTGTCCAGATCTCCCAGCAGAGCTCAAGGCCCTCTATCTCACTCCTCCAGCCCACCCAGGGGCTCCCAGAGCCCCACACTTGCTGTCCAGCACTCCCAGCAGAGCTCCAGGCCCTCTCTAACACTCCTCCAGCCCACCCAGGGGCACCCAGAGCCCCCAGGAGCCCCACACTTTCTGTCCAGCACTCCCAGCAGAGTTCCAGGCCCTCTCTAACACTCCTCCAGGCCACCCAGGGGCTCCCAGAGCCCCCAGGAGCCCCACACTTGCTGTCCAGCACTCCCAGCAGAGCTCCAGGCACTCTCTCACACTCCTCCAGCCCACCCATGGGCTCCCAGAGCCCCCAGGAGCCCCACACTAGCTGTCCAGCACTCCCAGCAGAGCTCCAGGCCCTCTGTCTCACTCCTTCAGCCCACCCAGGGGCTCCCAGAGCCCCCAGGAGCCCCACACTTGCTGTCCAGCACTACCTGCAGAGCTCCAGGCCCTCTCTAACACTCCTCCATCCCACCCAGGGGCTCCCAGAGCCCCCAGGAGCCCCACACTTGCTGTCCAGCACTCCCAGCATAGCTCCAGGCCCTCTCTCACACTCCTCCAGCCCACCCAGGGGCTCCCAGAGCCCCCAGGAGCCCCACACTTGCTGTCCAGCACTCCCAGCAGAGCTCCAGGCCCTCTGTCTCACTCCTCCAGCCCACCCAGGGTCTCCCAGAGCCCCCAGGAGCCCCACACTTGCTGTCCAGCACTACCTGCAGAGCTCCAGGCCCTCTCTAACACTCCTCCAGCCCACCCAGGGGCTCCCAGAGACCCCATGAGCCCCACACTTGATGTCCAGCACTCCCAGCAGAGCTCCAGGCCCTCTCTCACAGTCCTCCAGCCCACCCAGGGGCTCCCAGAGCCCCCAGGAGCCCCACACTTGCTGTCCAGCACTCCCAGCAGAGCTCCAGGCCCTCTATCTCACTCCTCCAGCCCACCCAGGGGCTCCCAGAGACCCCATGAGCCCCACACTTGATGTCCAGCACTCCCAGCAGAGCTCCAGGCCCTCTCTCACAGTCCTCCAGCCCACCCAGGGGCTCCCAGAGCCCCCAGGAGCCCCACACTTGCTGTCCAGCACTCCCAGCAGAGCTCCAGGCCCTCTCTAACACTCCTCCAGCCCACCCAGGGGCTCCCAGAGCCCCCAGGAGCCCCACACTTGCTGTCCAGCACTCCCAGCAGAGCTCCAGGCCCTCTCTCACACTCCTCCAGCCCACCCAGGGGCTCCCAGAGCCCCCAGGAGCCCCACACTTGCTGTCCAGCACTACCTGCAGAGCTCCAGGCCCTCTCTAACACTCCTCCAGCCCACCCAGGGGCTCCCAGAGCCTTACCTTTGCTGTCCAGCACTCCCAGCAGAGCTCCAGGCCCTCTCTCACAGTCCTCCAGCCCACCCAGGTGCTCCCAGAGCCCCCAGGAGCCCCACACTTGCTGTCCAGCACTACCTGCAGAGCTCCAGGCCCTCTCTAACACTCATCCAGCCCACCCAGGGGCTCCCAGAGCCCCCAGGAGCCCCACACCTGCTGTCCAGCACTCCCAGCAGAGCTCCAGGCCCTCTCTCACACTCCTCCAGCCCACCCAGGGGCTCCCAGAGCCCCCAGGAGCCCCACACTTGCTGTCCAGCACTCCCAGCAGAGCTCCAGGCCCTCTGTCTCACTCCTCCAGCCCACCCAGGGGCTCCCAGAGCCCCCAGGAGCCCCACACTTGCTGTCCTGCACTACCTGCAGAGCTCCAGGCCCTCTCTAACACTCCTCCAGCCCACCCAGGGGCTCACAGAGCCCCAAGGAGCCCCACACTTGCTGTCCAGCACTCCCAGCAGAGCTCCAGGCCCTCTCTCACACTCCTCCAGCCCACCCAGGGGCTCACAGAGCCCCAAGGAGCCCCACACTTGCTGTCCAGCACTCCCAGCAGAGCTCCAGGCCCTCTCTCACACTCCTCCAGCCCACCCAGGGGCTCCCAGAGCCCCCAGGAGCCCCACACTTGCTGTCCAGCACTCCCAGCAGAGCTCCAGGCCCTCTATCTCACTCCTCCAGCCCACCCAGGGGCTCCCAGAGCCCCCCACTTGCTGTCCAGCACTCCCAGCAGAGCTCCAGGCCCTCTCTAACACTCCTCCAGCCCACCCAGGGGCACCCAGAGCTCCCAGGAGCCCCCCACTTGCTGTCCAGCACTCCCAGCAGAGCTCCAGGCCCTCTCTAACACTCCTCCAGCCCACCGAGGGTCACCCAGAGCCTGACCTTTGCTGTCCAGCACTTCCTGCAGAGCTCCAGGCCCTCTCTAACACTCCTCCATCTGACTCAGGGGCTCCCAGAGCCTGACCTTTGCTGTCCAGCACTTCCTGCAGAGCTCCAGGCCCTCTCTAACACTCCTCCATCTGACCTAGGGGCTCCCAGAGCCTGACCTTTGCTCTCCAGCACTCCCTGAAGAGCTCCAGGGCCTCTCTAACACTTCTCCATATGACCCAGGGCCACCCAGAGCCCCACACTTGCTGTCCAGCACTCCCAGCAGAGCTCCAGGCCCTCTGTCTCACTCCTCCAGCCCACCCAGGGGCTCCCAGAGCCCCCAGGAGCCCCACACTTGCTGTCCTGCACTACCTGCAGAGCTCCAGGCCCTCTCTAACACTCCTCCAGCCCACCCAGGGGCTCACAGAGCCCCAAGGAGCCCCACACTTGCTGTCCAGCACTCCCAGCAGAGCTCCAGGCCCTCTCTCACACTCCTCCAGCCCACCCAGGGGCTCACAGAGCCCCAAGGAGCCCCACACTTGCTGTCCAGCACTCCCAGCAGAGCTCCAGGCCCTCTCTCACACTCCTCCAGCCCACCCAGGGGCTCCCAGAGCCCCCAGGAGCCCCACACTTGCTGTCCAGCACTCCCAGCAGAGCTCCAGGCCCTCTATCTCACTCCTCCAGCCCACCCAGGGGCTCCCAGAGCCCCCCACTTGCTGTCCAGCACTCCCAGCAGAGCTCCAGGCCCTCTCTAACACTCCTCCAGCCCACCCAGGGGCACCCAGAGCTCCCAGGAGCCCCACACTTGCTGTCCAGCACTCCCAGCAGAGCTCCAGGCCCTCTCTCACACTCCTCCAGCCCACCCAGGGGCTCCCAGAGCCCCCAGGAGCCCCACACTTGCTGTCCAGCACTCCCAGCAGAGCTCCAGGCCCTCTCTAACATTCCTCCAGCCCACCCAGGGGCACCCAGAGCCCCCAGGAGCCCCACACTTGCTGTCCAGCACTCCCTGCAGAGCTCCAGGCCCTCTCTCACACTCCTCCAGCCCACCCAGGGGCTCCCAGAGTCCCCAGGAGCCCCACACTTGCTGTCCAGCACTCCCAGCAGAGCTCCAGGCCTTCTGTCTCACTCCTCCAGCCCACCCAGGGGCTCCCAGAGCCCCCAGGAGCCCCACACTTAGTCTCCAGCACTACCTGCATGCTCCAGGCCCTCTCTAACACTCCTGCAGCCCCCAGGAGCCCCACACCCCACACTTAGTCTCCAGCACTACCTGCAGAGCTCCAGGCCCTCTCTAACACTCCTCCAGCCCACCCAGGGGCTCCCAGAGCCCCCATGAGCCCCACACTTGCTGTCCAGCACTCCCAGCAGAGCTCCAGGCCCTCTCTCACACTCCTCCAGCCCACCCAGGGGCTCCCGGAGCCCCCAGGAGCCCCACACTTGCTGTCCAGCACTCCCAGCAGAGCTCAAGGCCCTCTATCTCACTCCTCCAGCCCACCCAGGGGCTCCCAGAGCCCCACACTTGCTGTCCAGCACTCCCAGCAGAGCTCCAGGCCCTCTCTAACACTCCTCCAGCCCACCCAGGGGCACCCAGAGCCCCCAGGAGCCCCACACTTTCTGTCCAGCACTCCCAGCAGAGTTCCAGGCCCTCTCTAACACTCCTCCAGGCCACCCAGGGGCTCCCAGAGCCCCCAGGAGCCCCACACTTGCTGTCCAGCACTCCCAGCAGAGCTCCAGGCACTCTCTCACACTCCTCCAGCCCACCCATGGGCTCCCAGAGCCCCCAGGAGCCCCACACTAGCTGTCCAGCACTCCCAGCAGAGCTCCAGGCCCTCTGTCTCACTCCTTCAGCCCACCCAGGGGCTCCCAGAGCCCCCAGGAGCCCCACACTTGCTGTCCAGCACTACCTGCAGAGCTCCAGGCCCTCTCTAACACTCCTCCATCCCACCCAGGGGCTCCCAGAGCCCCCAGGAGCCCCACACTTGCTGTCCAGCACTCCCAGCATAGCTCCAGGCCCTCTCTCACACTCCTCCAGCCCACCCAGGGGCTCCCAGAGCCCCCAGGAGCCCCACACTTGCTGTCCAGCACTACCTGCAGAGCTCCAGGCCCTCTCTAACACTCCTCCAGCCCACCCAGGGGCTCCCAGAGCCCCCATGAGCCCCACACTTGCTGTCCAGCACTCCCAGCAGAGCTCCAGGCCCTCTCTCACACTCCTCCCAGAGCCCCCAGGAGCCCCACACTTGCTGTCCAGCACTCCCAGCAGAGCTCCAGGCCCTCTGTCTCACTCCTCCAGCCCACCCAGGGGCTCCCAGAGCCCCCAGGAGCCCCACACTTGCTGTCCAGCACTACCTGCAGAGCTCCAGGCCCTCTCTCACACTCCTCCAGCCCACCCAGGGGTACCCAGAGCCCCCAGGAGCCCCACACTTGCTGTCCTGCACTCCCAGCAGAGCTCCAGGCCCTCTCTCACAGTCCTCCAGCCCACCCAGGGGCTCCCAGAGCCCCCAGGAGCCCCACACTTGCTGTCCAGCACTCCCAGCAGAGCTCCAGGCCCTCTGTCTCACTCCTCCAGACCACCCAGGGGCTCCCAGAGCCCCCAGGAGCCCCACATTTGCAGTCCAGCACTCCCAGCAGAGCTCCAGGCCCTCTGTCTCACTCCTCCAGCCCACCCAGGGTCTCCCAGAGCCCCCAGGAGCCCCACACTTGCTGTCCAGCACTACCTGCAGAGCTCCAGGCCCTCTCTAACACTCCTCCAGCCCACCCAGGGGCTCCCAGAGACCCCATGAGCCCCACACTTGATGTCCAGCACTCCCAGCAGAGCTCCAGGCCCTCTCTCACAGTCCTCCAGCCCACCCAGGGGCTCCCAGAGCCCCCAGGAGCCCCACACTTGCTGTCCAGCACTCCCAGCAGAGCTCCAGGCCCTCTATCTCACTCCTCCAGCCCACCCAGGGGCTCCCAGAGACCCCATGAGCCCCACACTTGATGTCCAGCACTCCCAGCAGAGCTCCAGGCCCTCTCTCACAGTCCTCCAGCCCACCCAGGGGCTCCCAGAGCCCCCAGGAGCCCCACACTTGCTGTCCAGCACTCCCAGCAGAGCTCCAGGCCCTCTCTAACACTCCTCCAGCCCACCCAGGGGCTCCCAGAGCCCCCAGGAGCCCCACACTTGCTGTCCAGCACTCCCAGCAGAGCTCCAGGCCCTCTCTCACACTCCTCCAGCCCACCCAGGGGCTCCCAGAGCCCCCAGGAGCCCCACACTTGCTGTCCAGCACTACCTGCAGAGCTCCAGGCCCTCTCTAACACTCCTCCAGCCCACCCAGGGGCTCCCAGAGCCTTACCTTTGCTGTCCAGCACTCCCAGCAGAGCTCCAGGCCCTCTCTCACAGTCCTCCAGCCCACCCAGGTGCTCCCAGAGCCCCCAGGAGCCCCACACTTGCTGTCCAGCACTACCTGCAGAGCTCCAGGCCCTCTCTAACACTCATCCAGCCCACCCAGGGGCTCCCAGAGCCCCCAGGAGCCCCACACCTGCTGTCCAGCACTCCCAGCAGAGCTCCAGGCCCTCTCTCACACTCCTCCAGCCCACCCAGGGGCTCCCAGAGCCCCCAGGAGCCCCACACTTGCTGTCCAGCACTCCCAGCAGAGCTCCAGGCCCTCTGTCTCACTCCTCCAGCCCACCCAGGGGCTCCCAGAGCCCCCAGGAGCCCCACACTTGCTGTCCTGCACTACCTGCAGAGCTCCAGGCCCTCTCTAACACTCCTCCAGCCCACCCAGGGGCTCACAGAGCCCCAAGGAGCCCCACACTTGCTGTCCAGCACTCCCAGCAGAGCTCCAGGCCCTCTCTCACACTCCTCCAGCCCACCCAGGGGCTCACAGAGCCCCAAGGAGCCCCACACTTGCTGTCCAGCACTCCCAGCAGAGCTCCAGGCCCTCTCTCACACTCCTCCAGCCCACCCAGGGGCTCCCAGAGCCCCCAGGAGCCCCACACTTGCTGTCCAGCACTCCCAGCAGAGCTCCAGGCCCTCTATCTCACTCCTCCAGCCCACCCAGGGGCTCCCAGAGCCCCCCACTTGCTGTCCAGCACTCCCAGCAGAGCTCCAGGCCCTCTCTAACACTCCTCCAGCCCACCCAGGGGCACCCAGAGCTCCCAGGAGCCCCCCACTTGCTGTCCAGCACTCCCAGCAGAGCTCCAGGCCCTCTCTAACACTCCTCCAGCCCACCGAGGGTCACCCAGAGCCTGACCTTTGCTGTCCAGCACTTCCTGCAGAGCTCCAGGCACTCTCTAACACTCCTCCATCTGACTCAGGGGCTCCCAGAGCCTGACCTTTGCTGTCCAGCACTTCCTGCAGAGCTCCAGGCCCTCTCTAACACTCCTCCATCTGACCTAGGGGCTCCCAGAGCCTGACCTTTGCTCTCCAGCACTCCCTGAAGAGCTCCAGGGCCTCTCTAACACTTCTCCATATGACCCAGGGCCACCCAGAGCCCCACACTTGCTGTCCAGCACTCCCAGCAGAGCTCCAGGCCCTCTGTCTCACTCCTCCAGCCCACCCAGGGGCTCCCAGAGCCCCCAGGAGCCCCACACTTGCTGTCCTGCACTACCTGCAGAGCTCCAGGCCCTCTCTAACACTCCTCCAGCCCACCCAGGGGCTCACAGAGCCCCAAGGAGCCCCACACTTGCTGTCCAGCACTCCCAGCAGAGCTCCAGGCCCTCTCTCACACTCCTCCAGCCCACCCAGGGGCTCACAGAGCCCCAAGGAGCCCCACACTTGCTGTCCAGCACTCCCAGCAGAGCTCCAGGCCCTCTCTCACACTCCTCCAGCCCACCCAGGGGCTCCCAGAGCCCCCAGGAGCCCCACACTTGCTGTCCAGCACTCCCAGCAGAGCTCCAGGCCCTCTATCTCACTCCTCCAGCCCACCCAGGGGCTCCCAGAGCCCCCCACTTGCTGTCCAGCACTCCCAGCAGAGCTCCAGGCCCTCTCTAACACTCCTCCAGCCCACCCAGGGGCACCCAGAGCTCCCAGGAGCCCCACACTTGCTGTCCAGCACTCCCAGCAGAGCTCCAGGCCCTCTCTCACACTCCTCCAGCCCACCCAGGGGCTCCCAGAGCCCCCAGGAGCCCCACACTTGCTGTCCAGCACTCCCAGCAGAGCTCCAGGCCCTCTGTCTCACTCCTCCAGCCCACCCAGGGGCTCCCAGAGCCCCCAGGATCCCGACCCTTAGTCTCCAGCACTGCCTGCAGAGCTCCAGGCCCTCTCTAACACTCCTCCAGCCCACCCAGGGTCACCCAGAGCCTGACCTTTGCTGTCCAGCACTTCCTGTAGAGCTCCAGGCCCTCTCTAACACTCCTCCATCTGACTCAGGGGCTCCCAGAGCCTGACCTTTGCTGTCCAGCACTTCCTGCAGAGCTCCAGGCCCTCTCTAACACTCCTCCATCTGACTCAGGGGCTCCCAGAGCCTGACCTTTGCTGTCCAGCACTCCCAGCAGAGCTCCAGGCCCTCTCTAACACTCCTCCAGCCCACCCAGGGGCTCCCAGAGCCTGACCTTTGCTGTCCAGCACTCCCAGCAGAGCTCCAGGCCCTCTGTCTCACTCCTCCAGCCCACCCAGGGGCTCCCAGAGCCCCCAGGAGCCCCACACTTGCTGTCCATCACTACCTGCAGAGCTCCAGGCCCTCTCTAACACTCCTCCAGCCCACCCAGGGGCTCCCAGAGCCTTACCTTTGCTGTCCAGCACTCCCAGCAGAGCTCCAGGCCCTCTCTCACACTCCTCCAGCCCACCCAGGGGCTCCCAGAGCCCCCAGGAGCCCCACACTTGCTGTCCAGCACTACCTGCAGAGCTCCAGGCCCTCTCTAACACTCATCCAGCCCACCCAGGGGCTCCCAGAGCCCCCAGGAGCCCCACACCTGCTGTCCAGCACTCCCAGCAGAACTCCAGGCCCTCTCTCACACTCCTCCAGCCCACCCAGGGGCTCCCAGAGCCCCCAGGAGCCCCACACTTGCTGTCCAGCACTCCCAGCAGAGCTCCAGGCCCTCTGTCTCACTCCTCCAGCCCACCCAGGGGCTCCCAGAGCCCCCAGGAGCCCCACACTTGCAGTCCAGCACTCCCAGCAGAGCTCCAGGCCCTCTGTCTCACTACTCCAGCCCACCCAGGGGCTCCCAGAGCCCCCCACTTGCTGTCCAGCACTCCCAGCAGAGCTCCAGGCCCTCTCTAACACTCCTCCAGCCCACCGAGGGTCACCCAGAGCCTGACGTTTGCTGTCCAGCACTTCCTGCAGAGCTCCAGGCCCTCTCTAACACTCCTCCATCTGACTCAGGGGCTCCCAGAGCCTGACCTTTGCTGTCCAGCACTTCCTGCAGAGCTCCAGGCCCTCTCTAACACTCCTCCATCTGACCTAGGGGCTCCCAGAGCCTGACCTTTGCTCTCCAGCACTCCCTGAAGAGCTCCAGGGCCTCTCTAACACTTCTCCATATGACCCAGGGCCACCCAGAGCCCCACACTTGCTGTCCAGCACTCCCAGCAGAGCTCCAGGCCCTCTGTCTCACTCCTCCAGCCCACCCAGGGGCTCCCAGAGCCCCCAGGAGCCCCACACTTGCTGTCCTGCACTACCTGCAGAGCTCCAGGCCCTCTCTAACACTCCTCCAGCCCACCCAGGGGCTCACAGAGCCCCAAGGAGCCCCACACTTGCTGTCCAGCACTCCCAGCAGAGCTCCAGGCCCTCTCTCACACTCCTCCAGCCCACCCAGGGGCTCACAGAGCCCCAAGGAGCCCCACACTTGCTGTCCAGCACTCCCAGCAGAGCTCCAGGCCCTCTCTCACACTCCTCCAGCCCACCCAGGGGCTCCCAGAGCCCCCAGGAGCCCCACACTTGCTGTCCAGCACTCCCAGCAGAGCTCCAGGCCCTCTATCTCACTCCTCCAGCCCACCCAGGGGCTCCCAGAGCCCCCAGGAGCCCCACACTTGCTGTCCAGCACTCCCAGCAGAGCTCCAGGCCCTCTCTAACATTCCTCCAGCCCACCCAGGGGCACCCAGAGCCCCCAGGAGCCCCACACTTGCTGTCCAGCACTCCCTGCAGAGCTCCAGGCCCTCTCTCACACTCCTCCAGCCCACCCAGGGGCTCCCAGAGTCCCCAGGAGCCCCACACTTGCTGTCCAGCACTCCCAGCAGAGCTCCAGGCCTTCTGTCTCACTCCTCCAGCCCACCCAGGGGCTCCCAGAGCCCCCAGGAGCCCCACACTTAGTCTCCAGCACTACCTGCATGCTCCAGGCCCTCTCTAACACTCCTCCAGCCCCCAGGAGCCCCACACCCCACACTTAGTCTCCAGCACTACCTGCAGAGCTCCAGGCCCTCTCTAACACTCCTCCAGCCCACCCAGGGGCTCCCAGAGCCCCCATGAGCCCCACACTTGCTGTCCAGCACTCCCAGCAGAGCTCCAGGCCCTCTCTCACACTCCTCCAGCCCACCCAGGGGCTCCCGGAGCCCCCAGGAGCCCCACACTTGCTGTCCAGCACTCCCAGCAGAGCTCAAGGCCCTCTATCATACTCCTCCAGCCCACCCAGGGGCTCCCAGAGCCCCACACTTGCTGTCCAGCACTCCCAGCAGAGCTCCAGGCCCTCTGTCTCACTCCTCCAGCCCACCCAGGGGCTCCCAGAGCTCCCAGGAGCCCCCCACTTGCTGTCCAGCACTCCCAGCAGAGCTCCAGGCCCTCTCTAACACTCCTCCAGCCCACCCAGGGGCTCCCAGAGTCCCCAGGAGCCCCACACTTGCTGTCCAGCACTCCCACCAGAGCTCCAGGCCTTCTGTCTCACTCCTCCAGCCCACCCAGGGGCTCCCAGAGCCCCCAGGAGCCCCACACTTAGTCTCCAGCACTACCTGCAGAGCTCCAGGCCCTCTCTCACACTCCTCCAGCCCACCCAGGGGCTCCCAGAGCCCCCAGGAGCCCCACACTTGCTGTCCAGCACTCCCAGCAGAGCTCCAGGCCCTCTGTCTCACTCCTCCAGCCCACCCAGGGGTTCCCAGAGCCCCCAGGAGCCCCACACTTGCTGTCCAGCACTACCTGCAGAGCTCCAGGCCCTCTCTTAACACTCCTCCAGCCCACCCAGGGGCTCCCAGAGCCTGACCTTTGCTGTCCAGCACTCCCAGCAGAGCTCCAGGCCCTCTCTCACACTCCTCCAGCCCACCCAGGGGCTCCCAGAGCCCCCAGGAGCCCCACACTTGCTGTCCAGCACTACCTGCAGAGCTCCAGGCCCTCTCTCACACTCCTCCAGCGCACCCAGGGGCTCCCAGAGCCTGACCTTTGCTGTCCAGCACTCCCAGCAGAGCTCCAGGCCCTCTCTCACACTCCTCCAGCCCACCCAGGGGCTCCCAGAGCCCCCAGGAGCCCCACACTTGCTGTCCAGCACTCCCAGCAGAGCTCCAGGCCCTCTCTAACACTCCTCCAGCCCACCTAGGGGCTCCCAGAGCCCCCAGGAGCCCCACACTTGCTGTCCAGCACTCCCAGCAGAGCTCCAGGCCCTCTCTCACACTCCTCCAGCCCACCCAGGGGCTCCCAGAGTCCCCAGGAGCCCCACAGTTGCTGTCCAGCACTACCTGCAGAGCTCCAGGCCCTCTCTAACACTCCTCCAGCCCACCCAGGGGCTCCCAGAGCCTTACCTTTGCTGTCCAGCACTCCCAGCAGAGCTCCAGGCCCTCTGTCTCACTCCTCCAGCCCACCCAGGGGCTCCCAGAGCCCCCAGGATCCCCACACTTGCTGTCCAGCACTACCTGCAGAGCTCCAGGCCCTCTCTAACACTCCTCCAGCCCACCCAGGGGCTCCCAGAGCCCCCAGGAGCCCCACACTTGCTGTCCAGAAATACCTACAGAGCTCCAGGCCCTCTCTAACACTCCTCCAGCCCACCCAGGGGCTCCCAGAGCCTGACCTTTGCTGTCCAGCACTCCCAGCAGAGCTCCAGGCCCTCTCTCACACTCCTCCAGCCCACCCAGGGGCTCCCAGAGCCCCCAGGAGCCCCACACTTGCTGTCCAGCACTCCCAGCAGAGCTCCAGGCCCTCTGTCTCACTCCTCCAGCCCACCCAGGGGCTCCCAGAGCCCCCAGGAGCCCCACACTTGCTGTCCAGCACTCCCAGCAGAGCTCCAGGCCCTCTGTCTCACTCCTCCAGCCCACCCAGGGGCTCCCAGAGCCCCCAGGAGCCCCACACTTGCTGTCCAGCACTCCCAGCAGAGCTCCAGGCCCTCTCTCACACTCCTCCAGCCCACCCAGGGGTTCCCAGAGCCCCCAGGAGCCCCACACTTGCTGTCCAGCACTCCCAGCAGAGCTCCAGGCCCTCTATCTCACTCCTCCAGCCCACCCAGGGGCTCCCAGAGCCCCCCACTTGCTGTCCAGCACTCCCAGCAGAGCTCCAGGCCCTCTCTAACACTCCTCCAGCCCACCCAGGGTCACCCAGAGCCTGACCTTTGCTGTCCAGCACTTCCTGCAGAGCTCCAGGCCCTCTCTAACACTCCTCCATCTGACTCAGGGGCTCCCAGAGCCTGACCTTTGCTGTCCAGCACTTCCTGCAGAGCTCCAGGCCCTCTCTAACACTCCTCCATCTGACCTAGGGGCTCCCAGAGCCTGACCGTTGCTCTCCAGCACTCCCTGAAGAGCTCCAGGGCCTCTCTAACACTTCTCCATATGACCCAGGGCCACCCAGAGCCCCACACCTGCTGTCCAGCACTCCCTGCAGAGCTCCAGGGCCTCTCTAACACTCCTCCAGCCCACCCAGGGGCTCCCAGAGCCCCACACTTGCTGTCCAGCACTCCCAGCAGAGCTCCAGGCCCTCTCTAACACTCCTCCAGCCCACCCAGGGGCACCCAGAGCCCCCAGGAGCCCCCCACTTGCTGTCCAGCACTCCCAGCAGAGCTCCAGGCCCTCTCTAACACTCCTCCAGCCGACCCAGGGGCTGCCAGAGCCTGACCTTTGCTGTCCAGCACTCCCAGCATAGCTCCAGGCCCTCTCTCACACTCCTCCAGCCCACCCAGGGGCTCCCAGAGCCCCCAGGAGCCCCACACTTGCTGTCCAGCACTACCTGCAGAGCTCCAGGCCCTCTCTAACACTCCTCCAGCCCACCCAGGGGCTCCCAGAGCCCCCAGGAGCCCCACACTTGCTGTCCAGCACTCCCAGCAGAGCTCCAGGCCCTCTGTCTCACTCCTCCAGCCCACCCAGGGGCTCCCAGAGCCCCCAGGAGCCCCACACTTGCTGTCCAGCACTCCCAGCAGAGCTCCAGGCCCTCTGTCTCACTCCTCCAGCCCACCCAGGGGCTCCCAGAGCCCCCAGGAGCCCCACACTTGCTGTCCTGCACTACCTGCAGAGCTCCAGGCCCTCTCTAACACTCCTCCAGCCCACCCAGGGGCTCACAGAGCCCCAAGAAGCCCCACACTTGCTGTCCAGCACTCCCAGCAGAGCTCCAGGCCCTCTCGAACACTCCTCCAGCCCACCCAGGGGCACCCAGAGCTCCCAGGAGCCCCCCACTTGCTGTCCAGCACTCCCAGCAGAGCTCCAGGCCCTCTCTAACACTCCTCCAGCCCACCCAGGGGCTCCCAGAGCCTGACCTTTGCTGTCCAGCACTCCCAGCAGAGCTCCAGGCCCTCTCTCACACTCCTCCAGCCCACCCAGGGGCTCCCAGAGCCCCCAGGAGCCCCACACTTGCTGTCCAGCACTACCTGCAGAGCTCAAGGCCCTCTCTCACACTCCTCCAGCCCACCCAGGGGCTCCCAGAGCCTGACCTTTGCTGTCCAGCACTCCCAGCAGAGCTCCAGGCCCTCTCTAACACTCCTCCAGCCCACCCAGGGGCTCCCAGAGCCTGACCTTTGCTGTCCAGCACTCCCAGCAGAGCTCAAGGCCCTCTCTCACACTCCTCCAGCCCACCCAGGGGCTCCCAGAGCCCCCAGGAGCCCCACACTTGCTGTCCAGCACTCCCAGCAGAGCTCCAGGCCCTCTCTCACACTCCTCCAGCCCACCCAGGGGCTCCCAGAGCCCCCAGGAGCCCCACACTTAGACTCCAGCACTGCCTGCAGAGCTCCAGGCCCTCTCTAACACTCCTCCAGCCCACCCAGGGTCACCCAGAGCCTGACCTTTGCTGTCCAGCACTCCCTGCAGAGCTCCAGGCCCTCTCTAACACTCCGCCATCTGACTCAGGGGCTCCCAGAGCCTGACCTTTGCTGTCCAGCACTTCCTGCAGAGCTCCAGGCCCTCTCTAACACTCCTCCATCTGACTCAGGGGCTCCCAGAGCCTGACCTTTGCTGTCCAGCACTTCCTGCAGAGCTCCAGGCCCTCTCTAACACTCCTCCATCTGACCTAGGGGCTCCCAGAGCCTGACCTTTGCTCTCCAGCACTCCCTGAAGAGCTCCAGGGCCTCTCTAACACTTCTCCATATGACCCAGGGCCACCCAGAGCCCCACACTTGCTGTCCAGCACTCCCATCAGAGCTCCAGGCCCTCTCTCACAACACTCCTCCATCTGACTCAGGGGCTCCCAGAGCCTGACCTTTGCTGTCCAGCACTCCCAGCAGAGCTCCAGGCCCTCTCTAACACTCCTCCAGCCCACCCAGGGGCTCTGGGAGCCCCCATGAGCCCCACACTTGCTGTCCAGCACTCCCAGCAGAGCTCCAGGCCCTCTGTCTCACTCCTCCAGCCCACCCAGGGGTTCCCAGAGCCCCCAGGAGCCCCACACTTGATGTCCAGCACTACCTGCAGAGCTCCAGGCCCTCTCTAACACTCCTCCAGCCCACCCAGGGGCTCCCAGAGCCCCCAGGAGCCCCACACTTGCTGTCCAGCACTCCCAGCAGAGCTCCAGGCCCTCTGTCTCACTCCTCCAGCCCACCTAGGGGTTCCCAGAGCCCCCAGGAGCCCCACACTTGCTGTCCAGCACTACCTGCAGAACTCCAGGCCCTCTCTAACACTCCTCCAGCCCACCCAGGGGCTCCCAGAGCCCCCAGGAGCCCCACACTTGCTGTCCAGCACTAACTGCAGAGCTCCAGGCCCTCTCTAACACTCCTCCAGCCCACCCAGGGGCTCCCAGAGCCTGACCTTTGCTGTCCAGCACTCCCAGCAGAGCTCCAGGCCCTCTCTCACACTCCTCCAGCCCACCCAGAGGCTCCCAGAGCCCCCAGGAGCCCCACACTTGCTGTCCAGCACTCCCAGCAGAGCTCCAGGACCTCTGTCTCACTCCTCCAGCCCACCCAGGGGCTCCCAGAGCCCCCAGGAGCCCCACACTTGCTGTCCAGCACTACCTGCAGAGCTCCAGGCCCTCTCTCACACTCCTCCAGCCCACCCAGGGGCTCCCAGAGCCTGACCTTTGCTGTCCAGCACTCCCAGCAGAGCTCCAGGCCCTCTCTAACACTCCTCCAGCCCACCCAGGGGCTCCTAGAGCCCCCAGGAGCCCCACACTTGCTGTCCAGCACTACCTGCAGAGCTCCAGGCCCTCTCTAACACTCCTCCAGCCCACCCAGGGTCACCCAGAGCCTGACCTTTGCTGTCCAGCACTTCCTGCAGAGCTCCAGGCCCTCTCTAACACTCCTCCATCTGACTCAGGGGCTCCCAGAGCCTGACCTTTGCTGTCCAGCACTTCCTGCAGAGCTCCAGGCCCTCTCTAACACTCCTCCATCTGACCTAGGGGCTCCCAGAGCCTGACCTTTGCTCTCCAGCACTCCCTGAAGAGATCCAGGGCCTCTCTAACACTTCTCCATATGACCCAGGGGCTCCCAGAGCCCCACACCTGCTGTCCAGCACTCCCTGCAGAGCTCCAGGGCCTCTCTAACACTCCTCCAGCCCACCCAGGGGCTCCCAGAGCCCCCAGGAGCCCCACACTTGCTGTCCAGCACTACCTGCAGAGCTCCAGGCCCTCTCTAACACTCCTCCAGGCCACCCAGGGGCTCCCAGAGCCCCCAGGAGCCCCACACTTGCTTTCCAGCACTCCCAGCAGAGCTCCAGGCCCTCTCTCACACTCCTCCAGCCCACCCAGGGGCTCCCAGAGCCCCCAGGAGCCCCACACTTGCTGTCCAGCACTACCTGCAGAGCTCCAGGCCCTCTCTAACACTCCTCCAGCCCACCCAGGGTCACCCAGAGCCTGACCTTTGCTGTCCAGCACTCCCTGCAGAGCTCCAGGCCCTCTCTAACACTCCGCCATCTGACTCAGGGGCTCCCAGAGCCTGACCTTTGCTGTCCAGCACTTCCTGCAGAGCTCCAGGCCCTCTCTAACACTCCTCCATCTGACTCAGGGGCTCCCAGAGCCTGACCTTTGCTGTCCAGCACTTCCTGCAGAGCTCCAGGCCCTCTCTAACACTCCTCCATCTGACCTAGGGGCTCCCAGAGCCTGACCTTTGCTCTCCAGCACTCCCTGAAGAGCTCCAGGGCCTCTCTAACACTTCTCCATATGACCCAGGGCCACCCAGAGCCCCACACTTGCTGTCCAGCACTCCCATCAGAGCTCCAGGCCATCTCTCACAACACTCCTCCATCTGACTCAGGGGCTCCCAGAGCCTGACCTTTGCTGTCCAGCACTCCCAGCAGAGCTCCAGGCCCTCTCTAACACTCCTCCAGCCCACCCAGAGGCTCCCAGAGCCCCCAGGAGCCCCACACTTGCTGTCCAGCACTCCCAGCAGAGCTCCAGGCCCTCTGTCTCACTCTTCCAGCCCACCCAGGGGCTCCCAGAGCCCCCAGGAGCCCCACACTTAGTCTCCAGCACTGCCTGCAGAGCTCCAGGCCCTCTCTAACACTCCTCCAGCCCACCCAGGGGCTCCCAGAGCCTGACCTTTGCTGTCCAGCACTCCCAGCAGAGCTCCAGGCCCTCTCTCACACTCCTCCAGCCCACCCAGGGGCTCCCAGAGCCCCCAGGAGCCCCACACTTGCTGTCCAGCACTACCTGCAGAGCTCCAGGCCCTCTCTAACACTCATCCAGCCCACCCAGGGGCTCCCAGAGCCCCCAGGAGCCCCACACTTGCTGTCCAGCACTCCCAGCAGAGCTCCAGGCCCTCTGTCTCACTCCTCCAGCCCACCCAAGGGCTCCCAGAGCCCCCAGGAGCCCCACACTTAGTCTCCAGCACTGCCTGCAGAGCTCCAGGCCCTCTCTCACACTCCTCCAGCCCACCCAGGGGCTCCCAGAGCCCCCATGAGCCCCACACTTGCTGTCCAGCACTCCCAGCAGAGCTCCAGGCCCTCTGTCACACTTCTCCAGCCCACCCAGGGTCACCCAAAGCCTGACCTTTGCTGTCCAGCACTACCTGCAGAGCTCCAGGCCCTCTCTAACACTCATCCAGCCCACCCAGGGGATCCCAGAGCCCCTAGGAGCCCCACACTTGCTGTCCAGCACTCCCTGCACAGCTCCAGGCCCTCTCTAACACTCCTCCAGCCCACCCAGGGGCTCCCAGAGCCCCACACTTGCTGTCCAGCACTCCCAGCAGAGCTCCAGGCCCTCTGTCACACTCCTCCAGCCCACCCAGGGGCTCCCAGAGCCCCCAGGAGCCCCACACTTGCTGTCCAGCACTACCTGCAGAGCTCCAGGCCCTCTCTAACACTCCTCCAGCCCACCCAGGGGCTCCCAGAGCCCCCAGGAGCCCCACACTTGCTGTCCAGCACTAACTGCAGAGCTCCAGGCCCTCTCTAACACTCCTCCAGCCCACCCAGGGGCTCCCAGAGCCTGACCTTTGCTGTCCAGCACTCCCAGCAGAGCTCCAGGCCCTCTCTCACACTCCTCCAGCCCACCCAGAGGCTCCCAGAGCCCCCAGGAGCCCCACACTTGCTGTCCAGCACTCCCAGCAGAGCTCCAGGCCCTCTGTCTCACTCTTCCAGCCCACCCAGGGGCTCCCAGAGCCCCCAGGAGGCCCACACTTAGTCTCCAGCACTGCCTGCAGAGCTCCAGGCCCTCTCTAACACTCCTCCAGCCCACCCAGGGTCACCCAGAGCCTGACCTTTGCTGTCCAGCACTTCCTGCAGAGCTCCAGGCCCTCTCTCACACTCCTCCAGCCCACCCAGGGGCTCCCAGAGCCCCCAGGAGCCCCACACTTGCTGTCCAGCACTCCCAGCAGAGCTCCAGGCCCTCTGTCTCACTCCTCCAGCCCACCTAGGGGTTTCCAGAGCCCCCAGGAGCCCCACACTTGCTGTCCAGCACTACCTGCAGAACTCCAGGCCCTCTCTAACACTCCTCCAGCCCACCCAGGGGCTCCCAGAGCCTGACCTTTGCTGTCCAGCACTCCCAGCAGAGCTCCAGGACCTCTGTCTCACTCCTCCAGCCCACCCAGGGGCTCCCAGAGCCTGACCTTTGCTGTCCAGCACTCCCAGCAGAGCTCCAGGCCCTCTGTCTCACTCCTCCAGCCCACCCAGGGGCTCCCAGAGCCCCCAGGAGCCCCACACTTGCTGTCCAGCACTACCTGCAGAGCTCCAGGCCCTCTCTAACACTCATCCAGCCCACCCAGGGGCTCCCAGAGCCCCCAGGAGCCCCACACCTGCTGTCCAGCACTCCCAGCAGAGCTCCAGGCCCTCTCTCACACTCCTCCAGCCCACCCAGGGGCTCCCAGAGCCCCCAGGAGCCCCACACTTGCTGTCCAGCACTCCCAGCAGAGCTCCAGGCCCACTGTCTCACTCCTCCAGCCCACCCAGGGGCTCCCAGAGCCCCCAGGAGCCCCACACTTGCAGTCCAGCACTCCCAGCAGAGCTCCAGGCCCTCTCTCACACTCCTCCAGCCCACCCAGGGGCTCCCAGAGCCCCCAGGAGCCCCACACTTGCTGTCCAGCACTACCTGCAGAGCTCCAGGCCCTCTCTCACACTCCTCCAGCCCACCCAGGGGCTCCCAGAGCCTGACCTTTGCTGTCCAGCACTCCCAGCAGAGCTCCAGGCCCTCTCTAACACTCCTCCATCTGACTCAGGGGCTCCCAGAGCCTGACCTTTGCTGTCCAGCACTTCCTGCAGAGCTCCAGGCCCTCTCTAACACTCCTCCATCTGACCTAGGGGCTCCCAGAGCCTGACCTTTGCTGTCCAGCACAACCTGCAGAGCTCCAGGCCCTCTCTAACACTCCTCCATCTGACCTAGGGGCTCCCAGAGCCTGACCTTTGCTCTCCAGCACTCCCTGAAGAGATCCAGGGCCTCTCTAACACTTCTCCATATGACCCAGGGCCACCCAGAGCCCCACACTTGCTGTCCAGCACTCCCTGCAGAGCTCCAGGGCCTCTCTAACACTCCTCCAGCCCACCCAGGGGCTCCCAGAGCCCCACACCTGCTGTCCAGCACTCCCTGCAGAGCTCCAGGGCCTCTCTAACACTCCTCCAGCCCACCCAGGGGCTCCCAGAGCCCCCAGGAGCCCCACACTTGCTGTCCAGCACTACCTACAGAGCTCCAGGCCCTCTCTAACACTCCTCCAGGCCACCCAGGGGCTCCCAGAGCCCCCAGGAGCCCCACACTTGCTTTCCAGCACTCCCAGCAGAGCTCCAGGCCCTCTCTCACACTCCTCCAGCCCACCCAGGGGCTCCCAGAGCCCCCAGGAGCCCCACACTTGCTGTCCAGCACTACCTGCAGAGCTCCAGGCCCTCTCTAACACTCCTCCAGCCCACCCAGGGTCACCCAGAGCCTGACCTTTGCTGTCCAGCACTCCCTGCAGAGCTCCAGGCCCTCTCTAACACTCCGCCATCTGACTCAGGGGCTCCCAGAGCCTGACCTTTGCTGTCCAGCACTTCCTGCAGAGCTCCAGGCCCTCTCTAACACTCCTCCATCTGACTCAGGGGCTCCCAGAGCCTGACCTTTGCTGTCCAGCACTTCCTGCAGAGCTCCAGGCCCTCTCTAACACTCCTCCATCTGACCTAGGGGCTCCCAGAGCCTGACCTTTGCTCTCCAGCACTCCCTGAAGAGCTCCAGGGCCTCTCTAACACTTCTCCATATGACCCAGGGCCACCCAGAGCCCCACACTTGCTGTCCAGCACTCCCATCAGAGCTCCAGGCCCTCTCTCACAACACTCCTCCATCTGACTCAGGGGCTCCCAGAGCCTGACCTTTGCTGTCCAGCACTCCCAGCAGAGCTCCAGGCCCTCTCTAACACTCCTCCAGCCCACCCAGAGGCTCCCAGAGCCCCCAGGAGCCCCACACTTGCTGTCCAGCACTCCCAGCAGAGCTCCAGGCCCTCTGTCTCACTCTTCCAGCCCACCCAGGGGCTCCCAGAGCCCCCAGGAGCCCCACACTTAGTCTCCAGCACTGCCTGCAGAGCTCCAGGCCCTCTCTAACACTCCTCCAGCCCACCCAGGGGCTCCCAGAGCCTGACCTTTGCTGTCCAGCACTCCCAGCAGAGCTCCAGGCCCTCTCTCACACTCCTCCAGCCCACCCAGGGGCTCCCAGAGCCCCCAGGAGCCCCACACTTGCTGTCCAGCACTACCTGCAGAGCTCCAGGCCCTCTCTAACACTCATCCAGCCCACCCAGGGGCTCCCAGAGCCCCCAGGAGCCCCACACTTGCTGTCCAGCACTCCCAGCAGAGCTCCAGGCCCTCTGTCTCACTCCTCCAGCCCACCCAAGGGCTCCCAGAGCCCCCAGGAGCCCCACACTTAGTCTCCAGCACTGCCTGCAGAGCTCCAGGCCCTCTCTCACACTCCTCCAGCCCACCCAGGGGCTCCCAGAGCCCCCATGAGCCCCACACTTGCTGTCCAGCACTCCCAGCAGAGCTCCAGGCCCTCTGTCACACTTCTCCAGCCCACCCAGGGTCACCCAAAGCCTGACCTTTGCTGTCCAGCACTACCTGCAGAGCTCCAGGCCCTCTCTAACACTCATCCAGCCCACCCAGGGGATCCCAGAGCCCCCAGGAGCCCCACACTTGCTGTCCAGCACTCCCTGCACAGCTCCAGGCCCTCTCTAACACTCCTCCAGCCCACCCAGGGGCTCCCAGAGCCCCACACTTGCTGTCCAGCACTCCCAGCAGAGCTCCAGGCCCTCTGTCACACTCCTCCAGCCCACCCAGGGGCTCCCAGAGCCCCCAGGAGCCCCACACTTGCTGTCCAGCACTACCTGCAGAGCTCCAGGCCCTCTCTAACACTCCTCCAGCCCACCCAGGGGCTCCCAGAGCCCCCAGGAGCCCCACACTTGCTGTCCAGCACTAACTGCAGAGCTCCAGGCCCTCTCTAACACTCCTCCAGCCCACCCAGGGGCTCCCAGAGCCTGACCTTTGCTGTCCAGCACTCCCAGCAGAGCTCCAGGACCTCTGTCTCACTCCTCCAGCCCACCCAGGGGCTCCCAGAGCCTGACCTTTGCTGTCCAGCACTCCCAGCAGAGCTCCAGGCCCTCTCTAACACTCCTCCAGCCCACCCAGGGGCTCCCAGAGCCCCCAGGAGCCCCACACTTGCTGTCCAGCACTACCTGCAGAGCTCCAGGCCCTCTCTAACACTCCTCCAGCCCACCCAGGGTCACCCAGAGCCTGACCTTTGCTGTCCAGCACTTCCTGCAGAGCTCCAGGCCCTCTCTAACACTCCTCCATCTGACTCAGGGGCTCCCAGAGCCTGACCTTTGCTGTCCAGCACTTCCTGCAGAGCTCCAGGCCCTCTCTAACACTCCTCCATCTGACCTAAGGGCTCCCAGAGCCTGACCTTTGCTGTCCAGAACAACCTGCAGAGCTCCAGGCCCTCTCTAACACTCCTCCATCTGACCTAGGGGCTCCCAGAGCCTGACCTTTGCTCTCCAGCAATCCCTGAAGAGCTCCAGGGCCTCTCTAACACTTCTCCATCCGACCCAGGGCCACCCAGAGCCCCACACTTGCTGTCCAGCACTCCCTGCAGAGCTCCAGGGCCTCTCTAACACTCCTCCAGCCCACCCAGGGGCTCCCAGAGCCCCACACTTGCTGTCCAGCACTCCCAGTAGAGCTCCAGGCCCTCTGTCACACTCCTCCAGCCCACCCAGGGGCTCCCAGAGCCCCCAGGAGCCCCACACTTGCTGTCCAGCACTACCTGCAGAGCTCCAGGCCCTCTCTAACACTCCTCCAGCCCACCCAGGGGCTCCCAGAGCCTGACCTTTGCTGTCCAGCACTCCCAACAGAGCTCCAGGCCCTCTCTCACACTGCTCTAGCCCACACAGGGGCTCCCAGAGCCCCCTAGGACTCCCACACTTGCTGTCCAGCACTCCCAGCAGAGCTCCAGGCCCTCTGTCTCACTCTTCCAGCCCACCCAGGGGCTCCCAGAGCCCCCAGGAGCCCCACACTTAGTCTCCAGCACTGCCTGCAGAGCTCCAGGCCCTCTCTAACACTCCTCCAGCCCACCCAGGGGCTCCCAGAGCCTGACCTTTGCTGTCCAGCACTCCCAGCAGAGCTCCAGGCCCTCTCTCACACTCCTCCAGCCCACCCAGGGGCTCCCAGAGCCCCCAGGAGCCCCACACTTGCTGTCCAGCACTACCTGCAGAGCTCCAGGCCCTCTCTAACACTCATCCAGCCCACCCAGGGGCTCCCAGAGCCCCCAGGAGCCCCACACTTGCTGTCCAGCACTCCCAGCAGAGCTCCAGGCCCTCTGTCTCACTCCTCCAGCCCACCCAAGGGCTCCCAGAGCCCCCAGGAGCCCCACACTTAGTCTCCAGCACTGCCTGCAGAGCTCCAGGCCCTCTCTCACACTCCTCCAGCCCACCCAGGGGCTCCCAGAGCCCCCATGAGCCCCACACTTGCTGTCCAGCACTCCCAGCAGAGCTCCAGGCCCTCTGTCACACTTCCCCAGCCCACCCAGGTTCACCCAAAGCCTGACCTTTGCTGTCCAGCACTACCTGCAGAGCTCCAGGCCCTCTCTAACACTCATCCAGCCCACCCAGGGGATCCCAGAGCCCCCAAGAGCCCCACACTTGCTGTCCAGCACTCCCAGCAGAGCTCCAGGCCCTCTGTCTCACTCCTCCAGCCCACCCAAGGGCTCCCAGAGCCCCCAGGAGCCCCACACTTGCTGTCCAGCACTCCCTGCAGAGCTCCAGGCCCTCTCTCACACTCCTCCAGCCAACCTAGAGCCTGACCTTTGCCCTTCAGCACTTCCTGCAGAGCTCCAGGCCCTCTCTCACACTCCTCCAGCCCACCCAGGGGCTCCCAGAGACCCCAGGAGCCCCACACTTGCTGTCCAGCACTCCCAGCAGAGCTCCAGGCCCTCTGTCTCACTCCTCCAGCCCACCCAGGGGCTCCCAGAGCCCCCAGGAGCCCCACACTTGCTGTCCAGCACTCCCTGCACAGCTCCAGGCCCTCTCTAACACTCCTCCAGCCCACCCAGGGGCTCCCAGAGCCCCACACTTGCTGTCCAGCACTCCCAGCAGAGCTCCAGGCCCTCTGTCACACTCCTCCAGCCCACCCAGGGGCTCCCAGAGCCCCCAGGAGCCCCACACTTGCTGTCCAGCACTACCTGCAGAGCTCCAGGCCCTCTCTAACACTCCTCCAGCCCACCCAGGGGCTCCCAGAGCCCCCAGGAGCCCCACACTTGCTGTCCAGCACTAACTGCAGAGCTCCAGGCCCTCTCTAACACTCCTCCAGCCCACCCAGGGGCTCCCAGAGCCTGACCTTTGCTGTCCAGCACTCCCAGCAGAGCTCCAGGCCCTCTGTCTCACTCTTCCAGCCCACCCAGGGGCTCCCAGAGCCCCCAGGAGCCCCACACTTAGTCTCCAGCACTGCCTGCAGAGCTCCAGGCCCTCTCTAACACTCCTCCAGCCCACCCAGGGGCTCCCAGAGCCTGACCTTTGCTGTCCAGCACTCCCAGCAGAGCTCCAGGCCCTCTGTCTCACTCCTCCAGCCCACCCAGGGGCTCCCAGAGCCCCCAGGAGCCCCACACTTGCTGTCCAGCACTCCCAGCAGAGCTCCAGGCCCTCTGTCTCACTCCTCCAGCCCACCCAGGGGCTCCCAGAGCCCCCAGGAGCCCCACACTTGCTGTCCAGCACTCCCAGCAGAGCTCCAGGCCCTCTGTCTCACTCCTCCAGCCCACCCAGGGGCTCCCAGAGCCCCCAGGAGCCCCACACTTGCTGTCCTGCACTACCTGCAGAGCTCCAGGCCCTCTCTAACACTCCTCCAGCCCACCCAGGGGCTCACAGAGCCCCAAGAAGCCCCACACTTGCTGTCCAGCACTCCCAGCAGAGCTCCAGGCCCTCTCGAACACTCCTCCAGCCCACCCAGGGGCACCCAGAGCTCCCAGGAGCCCCCCACTTGCTGTCCAGCACTCCCAGCAGAGCTCCAGGCCCTCTCTAACACTCCTCCAGCCCACCCAGGGGCTCCCAGAGCCTGACCTTTGCTGTCCAGCACTCCCAGCAGAGCTCCAGGCCCTCTCTCACACTCCTCCAGCCCACCCAGGGGCTCCCAGAGCCCCCAGGAGCCCCACACTTGCTGTCCAGCACTACCTGCAGAGCTCAAGGCCCTCTCTCACACTCCTCCAGCCCACCCAGGGGCTCCCAGAGCCTGACCTTTGCTGTCCAGCACTCCCAGCAGAGCTCCAGGCCCTCTCTAACACTCCTCCAGCCCACCCAGGGGCTCCCAGAGCCTGACCTTTGCTGTCCAGCACTCCCAGCAGAGCTCAAGGCCCTCTCTCACACTCCTCCAGCCCACCCAGGGGCTCCCAGAGCCCCCAGGAGCCCCACACTTGCTGTCCAGCACTCCCAGCAGAGCTCCAGGCCCTCTCTCACACTCCTCCAGCCCACCCAGGGGCTCCCAGAGCCCCCAGGAGCCCCACACTTAGACTCCAGCACTGCCTGCAGAGCTCCAGGCCCTCTCTAACACTCCTCCAGCCCACCCAGGGTCACCCAGAGCCTGACCTTTGCTGTCCAGCACTCCCTGCAGAGCTCCAGGCCCTCTCTAACACTCCGCCATCTGACTCAGGGGCTCCCAGAGCCTGACCTTTGCTGTCCAGCACTTCCTGCAGAGCTCCAGGCCCTCTCTAACACTCCTCCATCTGACTCAGGGGCTCCCAGAGCCTGACCTTTGCTGTCCAGCACTTCCTGCAGAGCTCCAGGCCCTCTCTAACACTCCTCCATCTGACCTAGGGGCTCCCAGAGCCTGACCTTTGCTCTCCAGCACTCCCTGAAGAGCTCCAGGGCCTCTCTAACACTTCTCCATATGACCCAGGGCCACCCAGAGCCCCACACTTGCTGTCCAGCACTCCCATCAGAGCTCCAGGCCCTCTCTCACAACACTCCTCCATCTGACTCAGGGGCTCCCAGAGCCTGACCTTTGCTGTCCAGCACTCCCAGCAGAGCTCCAGGCCCTCTCTAACACTCCTCCAGCCCACCCAGGGGCTCTGGGAGCCCCCATGAGCCCCACACTTGCTGTCCAGCACTCCCAGCAGAGCTCCAGGCCCTCTGTCTCACTCCTCCAGCCCACCCAGGGGTTCCCAGAGCCCCCAGGAGCCCCACACTTGATGTCCAGCACTACCTGCAGAGCTCCAGGCCCTCTCTAACACTCCTCCAGCCCACCCAGGGGCTCCCAGAGCCCCCAGGAGCCCCACACTTGCTGTCCAGCACTCCCAGCAGAGCTCCAGGCCCTCTGTCTCACTCCTCCAGCCCACCTAGGGGTTCCCAGAGCCCCCAGGAGCCCCACACTTGCTGTCCAGCACTACCTGCAGAACTCCAGGCCCTCTCTAACACTCCTCCAGCCCACCCAGGGGCTCCCAGAGCCCCCAGGAGCCCCACACTTGCTGTCCAGCACTAACTGCAGAGCTCCAGGCCCTCTCTAACACTCCTCCAGCCCACCCAGGGGCTCCCAGAGCCTGACCTTTGCTGTCCAGCACTCCCAGCAGAGCTCCAGGCCCTCTCTCACACTCCTCCAGCCCACCCAGAGGCTCCCAGAGCCCCCAGGAGCCCCACACTTGCTGTCCAGCACTCCCAGCAGAGCTCCAGGACCTCTGTCTCACTCCTCCAGCCCACCCAGGGGCTCCCAGAGCCCCCAGGAGCCCCACACTTGCTGTCCAGCACTACCTGCAGAGCTCCAGGCCCTCTCTCACACTCCTCCAGCCCACCCAGGGGCTCCCAGAGCCTGACCTTTGCTGTCCAGCACTCCCAGCAGAGCTCCAGGCCCTCTCTAACACTCCTCCAGCCCACCCAGGGGCTCCTAGAGCCCCCAGGAGCCCCACACTTGCTGTCCAGCACTACCTGCAGAGCTCCAGGCCCTCTCTAACACTCCTCCAGCCCACCCAGGGTCACCCAGAGCCTGACCTTTGCTGTCCAGCACTTCCTGCAGAGCTCCAGGCCCTCTCTAACACTCCTCCATCTGACTCAGGGGCTCCCAGAGCCTGACCTTTGCTGTCCAGCACTTCCTGCAGAGCTCCAGGCCCTCTCTAACACTCCTCCATCTGACCTAGGGGCTCCCAGAGCCTGACCTTTGCTCTCCAGCACTCCCTGAAGAGATCCAGGGCCTCTCTAACACTTCTCCATATGACCCAGGGGCTCCCAGAGCCCCACACCTGCTGTCCAGCACTCCCTGCAGAGCTCCAGGGCCTCTCTAACACTCCTCCAGCCCACCCAGGGGCTCCCAGAGCCCCCAGGAGCCCCACACTTGCTGTCCAGCACTACCTGCAGAGCTCCAGGCCCTCTCTAACACTCCTCCAGGCCACCCAGGGGCTCCCAGAGCCCCCAGGAGCCCCACACTTGCTTTCCAGCACTCCCAGCAGAGCTCCAGGCCCTCTCTCACACTCCTCCAGCCCACCCAGGGGCTCCCAGAGCCCCCAGGAGCCCCACACTTGCTGTCCAGCACTACCTGCAGAGCTCCAGGCCCTCTCTAACACTCCTCCAGCCCACCCAGGGTCACCCAGAGCCTGACCTTTGCTGTCCAGCACTCCCTGCAGAGCTCCAGGCCCTCTCTAACACTCCGCCATCTGACTCAGGGGCTCCCAGAGCCTGACCTTTGCTGTCCAGCACTTCCTGCAGAGCTCCAGGCCCTCTCTAACACTCCTCCATCTGACTCAGGGGCTCCCAGAGCCTGACCTTTGCTGTCCAGCACTTCCTGCAGAGCTCCAGGCCCTCTCTAACACTCCTCCATCTGACCTAGGGGCTCCCAGAGCCTGACCTTTGCTCTCCAGCACTCCCTGAAGAGCTCCAGGGCCTCTCTAACACTTCTCCATATGACCCAGGGCCACCCAGAGCCCCACACTTGCTGTCCAGCACTCCCATCAGAGCTCCAGGCCATCTCTCACAACACTCCTCCATCTGACTCAGGGGCTCCCAGAGCCTGACCTTTGCTGTCCAGCACTCCCAGCAGAGCTCCAGGCCCTCTCTAACACTCCTCCAGCCCACCCAGAGGCTCCCAGAGCCCCCAGGAGCCCCACACTTGCTGTCCAGCACTCCCAGCAGAGCTCCAGGCCCTCTGTCTCACTCTTCCAGCCCACCCAGGGGCTCCCAGAGCCCCCAGGAGCCCCACACTTAGTCTCCAGCACTGCCTGCAGAGCTCCAGGCCCTCTCTAACACTCCTCCAGCCCACCCAGGGGCTCCCAGAGCCTGACCTTTGCTGTCCAGCACTCCCAGCAGAGCTCCAGGCCCTCTCTCACACTCCTCCAGCCCACCCAGGGGCTCCCAGAGCCCCCAGGAGCCCCACACTTGCTGTCCAGCACTACCTGCAGAGCTCCAGGCCCTCTCTAACACTCATCCAGCCCACCCAGGGGCTCCCAGAGCCCCCAGGAGCCCCACACTTGCTGTCCAGCACTCCCAGCAGAGCTCCAGGCCCTCTGTCTCACTCCTCCAGCCCACCCAAGGGCTCCCAGAGCCCCCAGGAGCCCCACACTTAGTCTCCAGCACTGCCTGCAGAGCTCCAGGCCCTCTCTCACACTCCTCCAGCCCACCCAGGGGCTCCCAGAGCCCCCATGAGCCCCACACTTGCTGTCCAGCACTCCCAGCAGAGCTCCAGGCCCTCTGTCACACTTCTCCAGCCCACCCAGGGTCACCCAAAGCCTGACCTTTGCTGTCCAGCACTACCTGCAGAGCTCCAGGCCCTCTCTAACACTCATCCAGCCCACCCAGGGGATCCCAGAGCCCCTAGGAGCCCCACACTTGCTGTCCAGCACTCCCTGCACAGCTCCAGGCCCTCTCTAACACTCCTCCAGCCCACCCAGGGGCTCCCAGAGCCCCACACTTGCTGTCCAGCACTCCCAGCAGAGCTCCAGGCCCTCTGTCACACTCCTCCAGCCCACCCAGGGGCTCCCAGAGCCCCCAGGAGCCCCACACTTGCTGTCCAGCACTACCTGCAGAGCTCCAGGCCCTCTCTAACACTCCTCCAGCCCACCCAGGGGCTCCCAGAGCCCCCAGGAGCCCCACACTTGCTGTCCAGCACTAACTGCAGAGCTCCAGGCCCTCTCTAACACTCCTCCAGCCCACCCAGGGGCTCCCAGAGCCTGACCTTTGCTGTCCAGCACTCCCAGCAGAGCTCCAGGCCCTCTCTCACACTCCTCCAGCCCACCCAGAGGCTCCCAGAGCCCCCAGGAGCCCCACACTTGCTGTCCAGCACTCCCAGCAGAGCTCCAGGCCCTCTGTCTCACTCTTCCAGCCCACCCAGGGGCTCCCAGAGCCCCCAGGAGGCCCACACTTAGTCTCCAGCACTGCCTGCAGAGCTCCAGGCCCTCTCTAACACTCCTCCAGCCCACCCAGGGTCACCCAGAGCCTGACCTTTGCTGTCCAGCACTTCCTGCAGAGCTCCAGGCCCTCTCTCACACTCCTCCAGCCCACCCAGGGGCTCCCAGAGCCCCCAGGAGCCCCACACTTGCTGTCCAGCACTCCCAGCAGAGCTCCAGGCCCTCTGTCTCACTCCTCCAGCCCACCTAGGGGTTTCCAGAGCCCCCAGGAGCCCCACACTTGCTGTCCAGCACTACCTGCAGAACTCCAGGCCCTCTCTAACACTCCTCCAGCCCACCCAGGGGCTCCCAGAGCCTGACCTTTGCTGTCCAGCACTCCCAGCAGAGCTCCAGGACCTCTGTCTCACTCCTCCAGCCCACCCAGGGGCTCCCAGAGCCTGACCTTTGCTGTCCAGCACTCCCAGCAGAGCTCCAGGCCCTCTGTCTCACTCCTCCAGCCCACCCAGGGGCTCCCAGAGCCCCCAGGAGCCCCACACTTGCTGTCCAGCACTACCTGCAGAGCTCCAGGCCCTCTCTAACACTCATCCAGCCCACCCAGGGGCTCCCAGAGCCCCCAGGAGCCCCACACCTGCTGTCCAGCACTCCCAGCAGAGCTCCAGGCCCTCTCTCACACTCCTCCAGCCCACCCAGGGGCTCCCAGAGCCCCCAGGAGCCCCACACTTGCTGTCCAGCACTCCCAGCAGAGCTCCAGGCCCACTGTCTCACTCCTCCAGCCCACCCAGGGGCTCCCAGAGCCCCCAGGAGCCCCACACTTGCAGTCCAGCACTCCCAGCAGAGCTCCAGGCCCTCTCTCACACTCCTCCAGCCCACCCAGGGGCTCCCAGAGCCCCCAGGAGCCCCACACTTGCTGTCCAGCACTACCTGCAGAGCTCCAGGCCCTCTCTCACACTCCTCCAGCCCACCCAGGGGCTCCCAGAGCCTGACCTTTGCTGTCCAGCACTCCCAGCAGAGCTCCAGGCCCTCTCTAACACTCCTCCATCTGACTCAGGGGCTCCCAGAGCCTGACCTTTGCTGTCCAGCACTTCCTGCAGAGCTCCAGGCCCTCTCTAACACTCCTCCATCTGACCTAGGGGCTCCCAGAGCCTGACCTTTGCTGTCCAGCACAACCTGCAGAGCTCCAGGCCCTCTCTAACACTCCTCCATCTGACCTAGGGGCTCCCAGAGCCTGACCTTTGCTCTCCAGCACTCCCTGAAGAGATCCAGGGCCTCTCTAACACTTCTCCATATGACCCAGGGCCACCCAGAGCCCCACACTTGCTGTCCAGCACTCCCTGCAGAGCTCCAGGGCCTCTCTAACACTCCTCCAGCCCACCCAGGGGCTCCCAGAGCCCCACACCTGCTGTCCAGCACTCCCTGCAGAGCTCCAGGGCCTCTCTAACACTCCTCCAGCCCACCCAGGGGCTCCCAGAGCCCCCAGGAGCCCCACACTTGCTGTCCAGCACTACCTACAGAGCTCCAGGCCCTCTCTAACACTCCTCCAGGCCACCCAGGGGCTCCCAGAGCCCCCAGGAGCCCCACACTTGCTTTCCAGCACTCCCAGCAGAGCTCCAGGCCCTCTCTCACACTCCTCCAGCCCACCCAGGGGCTCCCAGAGCCCCCAGGAGCCCCACACTTGCTGTCCAGCACTACCTGCAGAGCTCCAGGCCCTCTCTAACACTCCTCCAGCCCACCCAGGGTCACCCAGAGCCTGACCTTTGCTGTCCAGCACTCCCTGCAGAG
This sequence comes from Labrus mixtus, assembly GCF_963584025.1. Classification (NCBI taxonomy): domain Eukaryota; kingdom Metazoa; phylum Chordata; class Actinopteri; order Labriformes; family Labridae; genus Labrus; species Labrus mixtus. The sequence continues at coordinate 80,226 of NW_026870282.1, forward strand.
CTCCAGGCCCTCTCTAACACTCCGCCATCTGACTCAGGGGCTCCCAGAGCCTGACCTTTGCTGTCCAGCACTTCCTGCAGAGCTCCAGGCCCTCTCTAACACTCCTCCATCTGACTCAGGGGCTCCCAGAGCCTGACCTTTGCTGTCCAGCACTTCCTGCAGAGCTCCAGGCCCTCTCTAACACTCCTCCATCTGACCTAGGGGCTCCCAGAGCCTGACCTTTGCTCTCCAGCACTCCCTGAAGAGCTCCAGGGCCTCTCTAACACTTCTCCATATGACCCAGGGCCACCCAGAGCCCCACACTTGCTGTCCAGCACTCCCATCAGAGCTCCAGGCCCTCTCTCACAACACTCCTCCATCTGACTCAGGGGCTCCCAGAGCCTGACCTTTGCTGTCCAGCACTCCCAGCAGAGCTCCAGGCCCTCTCTAACACTCCTCCAGCCCACCCAGAGGCTCCCAGAGCCCCCAGGAGCCCCACACTTGCTGTCCAGCACTCCCAGCAGAGCTCCAGGCCCTCTGTCTCACTCTTCCAGCCCACCCAGGGGCTCCCAGAGCCCCCAGGAGCCCCACACTTAGTCTCCAGCACTGCCTGCAGAGCTCCAGGCCCTCTCTAACACTCCTCCAGCCCACCCAGGGGCTCCCAGAGCCTGACCTTTGCTGTCCAGCACTCCCAGCAGAGCTCCAGGCCCTCTCTCACACTCCTCCAGCCCACCCAGGGGCTCCCAGAGCCCCCAGGAGCCCCACACTTGCTGTCCAGCACTACCTGCAGAGCTCCAGGCCCTCTCTAACACTCATCCAGCCCACCCAGGGGCTCCCAGAGCCCCCAGGAGCCCCACACTTGCTGTCCAGCACTCCCAGCAGAGCTCCAGGCCCTCTGTCTCACTCCTCCAGCCCACCCAAGGGCTCCCAGAGCCCCCAGGAGCCCCACACTTAGTCTCCAGCACTGCCTGCAGAGCTCCAGGCCCTCTCTCACACTCCTCCAGCCCACCCAGGGGCTCCCAGAGCCCCCATGAGCCCCACACTTGCTGTCCAGCACTCCCAGCAGAGCTCCAGGCCCTCTGTCACACTTCTCCAGCCCACCCAGGGTCACCCAAAGCCTGACCTTTGCTGTCCAGCACTACCTGCAGAGCTCCAGGCCCTCTCTAACACTCATCCAGCCCACCCAGGGGATCCCAGAGCCCCCAGGAGCCCCACACTTGCTGTCCAGCACTCCCTGCACAGCTCCAGGCCCTCTCTAACACTCCTCCAGCCCACCCAGGGGCTCCCAGAGCCCCACACTTGCTGTCCAGCACTCCCAGCAGAGCTCCAGGCCCTCTGTCACACTCCTCCAGCCCACCCAGGGGCTCCCAGAGCCCCCAGGAGCCCCACACTTGCTGTCCAGCACTACCTGCAGAGCTCCAGGCCCTCTCTAACACTCCTCCAGCCCACCCAGGGGCTCCCAGAGCCCCCAGGAGCCCCACACTTGCTGTCCAGCACTAACTGCAGAGCTCCAGGCCCTCTCTAACACTCCTCCAGCCCACCCAGGGGCTCCCAGAGCCTGACCTTTGCTGTCCAGCACTCCCAGCAGAGCTCCAGGACCTCTGTCTCACTCCTCCAGCCCACCCAGGGGCTCCCAGAGCCTGACCTTTGCTGTCCAGCACTCCCAGCAGAGCTCCAGGCCCTCTCTAACACTCCTCCAGCCCACCCAGGGGCTCCCAGAGCCCCCAGGAGCCCCACACTTGCTGTCCAGCACTACCTGCAGAGCTCCAGGCCCTCTCTAACACTCCTCCAGCCCACCCAGGGTCACCCAGAGCCTGACCTTTGCTGTCCAGCACTTCCTGCAGAGCTCCAGGCCCTCTCTAACACTCCTCCATCTGACTCAGGGGCTCCCAGAGCCTGACCTTTGCTGTCCAGCACTTCCTGCAGAGCTCCAGGCCCTCTCTAACACTCCTCCATCTGACCTAAGGGCTCCCAGAGCCTGACCTTTGCTGTCCAGAACAACCTGCAGAGCTCCAGGCCCTCTCTAACACTCCTCCATCTGACCTAGGGGCTCCCAGAGCCTGACCTTTGCTCTCCAGCAATCCCTGAAGAGCTCCAGGGCCTCTCTAACACTTCTCCATCCGACCCAGGGCCACCCAGAGCCCCACACTTGCTGTCCAGCACTCCCTGCAGAGCTCCAGGGCCTCTCTAACACTCCTCCAGCCCACCCAGGGGCTCCCAGAGCCCCACACTTGCTGTCCAGCACTCCCAGTAGAGCTCCAGGCCCTCTGTCACACTCCTCCAGCCCACCCAGGGGCTCCCAGAGCCCCCAGGAGCCCCACACTTGCTGTCCAGCACTACCTGCAGAGCTCCAGGCCCTCTCTAACACTCCTCCAGCCCACCCAGGGGCTCCCAGAGCCTGACCTTTGCTGTCCAGCACTCCCAACAGAGCTCCAGGCCCTCTCTCACACTGCTCTAGCCCACACAGGGGCTCCCAGAGCCCCCTAGGACTCCCACACTTGCTGTCCAGCACTCCCAGCAGAGCTCCAGGCCCTCTGTCTCACTCTTCCAGCCCACCCAGGGGCTCCCAGAGCCCCCAGGAGCCCCACACTTAGTCTCCAGCACTGCCTGCAGAGCTCCAGGCCCTCTCTAACACTCCTCCAGCCCACCCAGGGGCTCCCAGAGCCTGACCTTTGCTGTCCAGCACTCCCAGCAGAGCTCCAGGCCCTCTCTCACACTCCTCCAGCCCACCCAGGGGCTCCCAGAGCCCCCAGGAGCCCCACACTTGCTGTCCAGCACTACCTGCAGAGCTCCAGGCCCTCTCTAACACTCATCCAGCCCACCCAGGGGCTCCCAGAGCCCCCAGGAGCCCCACACTTGCTGTCCAGCACTCCCAGCAGAGCTCCAGGCCCTCTGTCTCACTCCTCCAGCCCACCCAAGGGCTCCCAGAGCCCCCAGGAGCCCCACACTTAGTCTCCAGCACTGCCTGCAGAGCTCCAGGCCCTCTCTCACACTCCTCCAGCCCACCCAGGGGCTCCCAGAGCCCCCATGAGCCCCACACTTGCTGTCCAGCACTCCCAGCAGAGCTCCAGGCCCTCTGTCACACTTCCCCAGCCCACCCAGGTTCACCCAAAGCCTGACCTTTGCTGTCCAGCACTACCTGCAGAGCTCCAGGCCCTCTCTAACACTCATCCAGCCCACCCAGGGGATCCCAGAGCCCCCAAGAGCCCCACACTTGCTGTCCAGCACTCCCAGCAGAGCTCCAGGCCCTCTGTCTCACTCCTCCAGCCCACCCAAGGGCTCCCAGAGCCCCCAGGAGCCCCACACTTGCTGTCCAGCACTCCCTGCAGAGCTCCAGGCCCTCTCTCACACTCCTCCAGCCAACCTAGAGCCTGACCTTTGCCCTTCAGCACTTCCTGCAGAGCTCCAGGCCCTCTCTCACACTCCTCCAGCCCACCCAGGGGCTCCCAGAGACCCCAGGAGCCCCACACTTGCTGTCCAGCACTCCCAGCAGAGCTCCAGGCCCTCTGTCTCACTCCTCCAGCCCACCCAGGGGCTCCCAGAGCCCCCAGGAGCCCCACACTTGCTGTCCAGCACTCCCTGCACAGCTCCAGGCCCTCTCTAACACTCCTCCAGCCCACCCAGGGGCTCCCAGAGCCCCACACTTGCTGTCCAGCACTCCCAGCAGAGCTCCAGGCCCTCTGTCACACTCCTCCAGCCCACCCAGGGGCTCCCAGAGCCCCCAGGAGCCCCACACTTGCTGTCCAGCACTACCTGCAGAGCTCCAGGCCCTCTCTAACACTCCTCCAGCCCACCCAGGGGCTCCCAGAGCCCCCAGGAGCCCCACACTTGCTGTCCAGCACTAACTGCAGAGCTCCAGGCCCTCTCTAACACTCCTCCAGCCCACCCAGGGGCTCCCAGAGCCTGACCTTTGCTGTCCAGCACTCCCAGCAGAGCTCCAGGCCCTCTGTCTCACTCTTCCAGCCCACCCAGGGGCTCCCAGAGCCCCCAGGAGCCCCACACTTAGTCTCCAGCACTGCCTGCAGAGCTCCAGGCCCTCTCTAACACTCCTCCAGCCCACCCAGGGGCTCCCAGAGCCTGACCTTTGCTGTCCAGCACTCCCAGCAGAGCTCCAGGCCCTCTGTCTCACTCCTCCAGCCCACCCAGGGGCTCCCAGAGCCCCCAGGAGCCCCACACTTGCTGTCCAGCACTCCCAGCAGAGCTCCAGGCCCTCTGTCTCACTCCTCCATCTGACTCAGGTGCTCCCAGAGCCTGACCTTTGCTGTCCAGCACTTCCTGCAGAGCTCCAGGCCCTCTCTAACACTCATCCATCTGACTCAGGGGCTCCCAGAGCCTGACCTTTGCTCTCCAGCACTCCCTGAAGAGCTCCAGGGCCTCTCTAACACTTCTCCATCCGACCCAGGGACACCCAGAGCCCCACAGTTGCTGTCCAGCACTCCCTGCAGAGCTCCAGGGCCTCTCTAACACTCCTCCAGCCCACCCAGGGGCTCCCAGAGCCCCACACTTGCTGTCCAGCACTCCCAGCAGAGCTCCAGGCCCTCTGTCTCACTCCTCCAGCCCACCCAGGGGCTCCCAGAGCCCCCAGGAGCCCCAAACTTGCTGTCCAGCACTCCCAGCAGAGCTCCAGGCCCTCTCTAACACTTCTCCAGCCTACCCAGGGGCACCCAGAGCCCCCAGGAGCCCCACACTTGCTGTCCAGCACTCCCAGCAGAGCTCCAGGCCCTCTCTAACACTCCTCCAGCCCACCCAGGGGCACCCAGAGCCCCCAGGAGCCCCACACTTGCTGTCCAGCACTC
>NW_026870283.1:7500-10000 GCF_963584025.1 Labrus mixtus
CATTGACTCAAAGATATCCCCAAACGAAGAGGTGAGGTTGAAAAACGCAGCGTTGTTAATGAAGACGGATGGTCATAGCGCCGCTCATCCACTCACACACAGACGCCGTTCATCACGGGGTATTTGATAACCACGTTCAGCAGCGGCGCCGTAATAACCCGTGTAAGTGGAGGTGACATAATAAGCGTCATTTGTCAGAGTTAATGATTCCCGCTCGTCACTGTCTCCACTGCTGTCACAGTAAAGGATGGCGGCCTCGGCCCGCTCGCCGCCTGACACCAAAGGTTACGCTGCTGTTTGCTGGTTAATAATGAGAGGCGACGCCGCGGCTGATGGGAGACAAATGAGCTGTGTACTTCCACTGTCCTCGCCGTTTTCCTCCTGATGGATTTAAACGTCTGGAGGAGACTTTCACTCCTCGCTTTACTGCGCTCAGCTTCAGCTCGCCTCCACTCCACATGAGCCACCAGGACGACGCCGTTTCAGGTCTCTGTTCATTTCTACTTCCTGTCCGTGTCACATGTTTAAATCACTGACTTCTCCACGTGTGAACGATGAGGAAGTGGTTGTTGTGAGTCAGGGGTCTGAAGATAGATCCACTGATAAGTCCTCGGGGAGTTTTGCGCTTTAAGCCAACGCCTGAGCAGAGCGCTCTGTCAGCGTGATCAGAGAGGCGGCGTGTCGCTGTGTGAAAGACGGCGCTCTGATGTTTGCTGACGCTGGGAGAGCGAGCCGCTTTGTAAACACAGACGTTTGTTTTCAGATTTATCTCCTCAGAATCGTTCCCGCCTTTCTGAGTGCAGCCACTTCCTGCTTCCTGTTTGTAGGGTCAGGGTTCAGACCTTCAGGACGCAGCCACTTCCTGCTTCCTGTTTGTAGGGTCAGGGTTCAGACCTTCAGGACGCAGCCACTTCCTGCTTCCTGTTTGTAGGGTCAGGGTTCAGACCTTCAGGACGCAGCCACTTCCTGCTTCCTGTTTGTAGGGTCAGGGTTCAGACCTTCAGGACGCATCCAATTCCTGCTTCCTGTTTGTAGGGTCAGGGTTCAGACCTTCAGGACGCAGCCACTTCCTGCTTCCTGTTTGTAGGGTCAGGGTTCAGACCTTCAGGACGCAGCCACTTCCTGCTTCCTGTTTGTAGGGTCAGGGTTCAGACCTTCAGGACGCAGCCACTTCCTGCTTCCTGTTTGTAGGGTCAGGGTTCAGACCTTCAGGACGACTTCGAAATGCTCGACTTCTACGATCGCTGAAATCTGAAACTGAAACGTTTCAGAGAAAACCTTCAAAACATCAAAACTCACAAAGCTGAGGAACACGAGGACAGGAAGTGATGAAATCAAACAGGAAGTGAGCTAATCAAACAGGAAGTGATGAAATCAAACAGGAAGTGATCTAATCAAACAGGAAGTGATGAAATCAAACAGGAAGTGATCTAATCAAACAGGAAGTGATCTAATCAAACAGGAAGTGATTAAATCAAACAGGAAGTGATGAAATCAAACAGGAAGTGAGCTAATCAAACAGGAAGTGATGAAATCAAACAGGAAGTGATGAAATCAAACAGGAAGTGATCTAATCAAACAGGAAGTGATTAAATAAAACAGGAAGTGATGAAATCAAAAAGAAAGTTATCTAATCAAACAGGAAGTGATGAAATCAAACAGGAAGTGATCTAATCAAACAGGAAGTGACAACAACATGAGGAATAATTAAAAAAGAGTAAATCCTGGCGGTCCGTGTCCCGCCTCCTGTTCTATGATTGGTCGGTTGTGTTCAGTAAAAACAGCTTCCTGCTCCTCTAGTCTGAACGTACCGCTGACCCGTCCACAAGAACAAACAGTCATGAATTCCCGGCTCGGCTTCGAGCCTTCGACCTCCACGACCTCGTTCCAGCCGTAGAGTAAAATAGCGTCCGCGAGGCAGAGGGGCGAGCGTGGCGTCCTGCATTTTGTGGAGGCCTGAGGTGGACGTGTTATCCCCGCGCTGATGAATTAAACATCTGGGTGTGACGCTCTGACCCCGAGGCCGGCGTGCTCTTACATCACAGACGGACGGCGAGAACAATGTCCGACACGGACCAAGGTCGACCGTTATTCTGCAGCGGGGCGCCGCTCCATCTGTGCACTGGATGCTAACACAGTGAAGACATTCAGTGTGTGTGTGAGCAGGAGGTCAGAGGTCAAAGGTGGCCGTGCTCACCTCACAGTGACGGCGTGTTTCCAGGCGCCGCTCGGGGAGTCTGGTTTTAATTTTTAACCAGCGTCTTCATGTCTTCCTCTCCTGCTGACCGACGAGCAGCAGCAGAAACAAAGTCAACATTTCTTTTTCTTAATCACTCGACGGACTAAAGATCTAAAAATAGAACTTTGATCCAATCCTGAAAATTCACTTCATGAATAATTAGAATCATTTGTGGATCGTCTGACGCGACTGTTTGACTTTTTAAATAAAGAAACGTGTGAAATGTTTTTCTGTGACAGTCGAGTTCTTCCCGATCGCCCT
>NW_026870283.1:17500-25000 GCF_963584025.1 Labrus mixtus
GAAACAGACCCTACAGAGACCCTACAGAGACCCTGAAACAGACCCCACAGAGACTCTGAAACAGACCCCACAGAGACCCTGAAACAGACCCTACAGAGACCCTGAAACAGACCCCACAGAGACCCTGAAACAGACCCTACAGAGACCCTGAAACAGACCCCACAGAGACCCTGAAACAGACCCTACAGAGACCCTGAAACAGACCCTACAGAGACCCTGAAACAGACCCCACAGAGACCCTGAAACAGACCCTACAGAGACCCTGAAACAGACCCTACAGAGACCCTACAGAGACCCTGAAACAGACCCCACAGAGACCCTGAAACAGACCCTACAGAGACCCTGAAACAGACCCCACAGAGACCCTGAAACAGACCCTACAGAGACCCTGAAACAGACCCCACAGAGACCCTACAGAGACCCTGAAACAGACCCCACAGAGACCCTGAAACAGACCCTACAGAGACCCTACAGAGACCCTACAGAGACCCTACAGAGACCCTGAAACAGACCCTACAGAGACCCTGAAACAGACCCCACAGAGACCCTGAAACAGACCCCACAGAGACCCTACAGAGACCCTACAGAGACCCTGAAACAGATCCCACAGAGACCCTGAAACAGACCCCACAGAGACCCTACAGAGACCCTACAGAGACCCTGAAACAGACCCTACAGAGACCCTGAAACAGACCCCACAGAGACCCTGAAACAGACCCCACAGAGACCCTGAAACAGACCCTACAGAGACCCTGAAACAGACCCTACAGAGACCCTGAAACAGACCCTACAGAGACCCTACAGAGACCCTGAAACAGACCCTACAGAGACCCTACAGAGACCCTGAAACAGACCCTACAGAGACCCTACAGAGACCCTGAAACAGACCCTACAGAGACCCTACAGAGACCCTACAGAGACCCTGAAACAGACCCCACAGAGACCCTGAAACAGACCCTACAGAGACCCCACAGAGACCCTACAGAGACCATGAAACAGACCCTACAGAGACCCTAAAGAGACCCTACAGAGACCCTACAGAGACCCTGAAACAGACCCTACAGAGACCCTACAGAGACCCTGAAACAGACCCTACAGAGACCCTAAAGAGACCCTACAGAGACCCTACAGAGACCCTGAAACAGACCCTACAGAGACCCTGAAACAGACCCCACAGAGACCCTACAGAGACCCCACAGAGACCCTACAGAGACCCTGAAACAGACCCTACAGAGACCCTAAAGAGACCCTACAGAGACCCTACAGAGACCCTGAAACAGACCCTACAGAGACCCTGAAACAGACCCCACAGAGACCCTACAGAGACCCTGAAACAGACCCCACAGAGACCCTGAAACAGACCCCACAGAGACCCTACAGAGACCCTACAGAGACTCCACAGAGACCCTACAGAGACCCTGAAACAGACCCCACAGAGACCCCACAGAGACCCTACAGAGACCCCACAGAGACCCTACAGAGACCCCACAGAGACCCTACAGAGACCCTGAAACAGACCCCACAGAGACCCTACAGAGACCCTACAGAGACCCTGAAACAGACCCCACAGAGACCCCACAGAGACCCCACAGAGACCCCACAGAGACCCTACAGAGACCCCACAGAGACCCTACAGAGACCCCACAGAGACCCTACAGAGACCCTGAAACAGACCCCACAGAGACCCTACAGAGACCCTACAGAGACCCCACAGAGACCCCACAGAGACCCCACAGAGACCCTACAGAGACCCTAAAGAGACCCTAAAGAGACCCTACAGAGACCACACAGAGACCCTACAGAGACCCTAAAGAGACCCTACAGAGACCCCACAGAGACCCTACAGAGACCCTAAAGAGACCCTACAGAGACCCCACAGAGACCACACAGAGACCCTACAGAGACCCTACAGAGACCCTAAAGAGACTCTAAAGAGACCCTACAGAGACCACACAGAGACCCCACAGAGACCCTAAAGAGACCCTAAAGAGACCCTAACGAGACCCTACAGAGACCACACAGAGACCCTACAGAGACCCTAAAGAGACCCTACAGAGACCACACAGAGACCCCACAGAGACTCTAAAGAGACCCTAAAGAGACCCTACAGAGACCACACAGAGACCCCACAGAGACCCTAAAGAGACCCTAAAGAGACCCTAAAGAGACCCTACAGAGACCACACAGAGACCCTAAAGAGACCCTAAAGAGACCCTAAAGAGACCCTAAAGAGACCCTAAAGAGACCCTACAGAGACCACACAGAGACTCTAAAGAGACCCTAAAGAGACCCTACAGAGACCACACAGAGACCCCACAGAGACTCTAAAGAGACCCTAAAGAGACCCTACAGAGACCACACAGAGACCCCACAGAGACCCCAAAGAGACCCTAAAGAGACCCTAAAGAGACCCTACAGAGACCACACAGAGACCCTAAAGAGACCCTAAAGAGACCCTAAAGAGACCCTAAAGAGACCCTACAGAGACCACACAGAGACCCCACAGAGACCCTAAACAGACCCTAAAGAGACCCTAAAGAGACCCTACAGAGACCACACAGAGACCCCACAGAGACCCTAAACAGACCCTAAAGAGACCCTAAAGAGACCCTACAGAGACCACACAGAGACCCTACAGAGACCCTACAGAGACCCTACAGAGACCCTACAGAGACCCTACAGAGGGACAGGAGGAGGTCAAAGCTGCTGATTTTAAAAACCTTTACTTCGAGCGAGAAAACACGACAGATGATCCATCACAAATCAAAAGAAGCATCACATGATGTTCAACATGTTCCTCATCAATAAATCATAAAGTCTGTCCTGTGTAAATGTGTCTCTGAGTCATGACTGTCTACAATGAGGGAGAAGCTCGAGTCCCGCTGGCTGTGTTGTTGTCAGAGCCGTGTTTACATGGACGGGACGGCCGGCTCCTCCCCTTGTGTATAAAAGCTGTTTTAGTCAAGAACTAGAGAGAAGAACATACTCACTGATTATTTGGATGTTAGTAAGAGTTTTTAGATCACGCTCATTCTGTGTCAGTTTACATGAAATGTGAAGCTACGAGCTAACTAAAGAGCGCTAACTAAAGAACGCTAACATTAGCATGCTAACAGAACAATGTGAAGCTACGAGCTAACTAAAGAGCGCTAACATTAGCATGCTAACAGAACAATGTGAAGCTACGAGCTAACTAAAGAGCACTAACATTAGCATGCTAACACAACAATGTGAAGCTACGAGCTAACTAAAGAGCGCTAACATTAGCATGCTAACTCAACAATGCAGGACACAGCTGATTGCAGCTCGAGCCGAGAACAATTTTGTCCGCCGCGTGCTCTTAATGGTGCTTAATTATGGCACGTTCTGATTGAACGCGAGTGGAGGGGGGTTGGAGGCGTGTCTCTGGAGGAGAGCGGAGGCTTCAGTATGGAGGAGGCGTGGCCAAACAGCAGGTTGTTTTGATTTCATGCTGGAGCTCAAAAGAGACATACTGTGTCATAAAGTTTCACATTGTTCCTTTAAGAGGATCTCTTGACTTCACAGTAAAACGTCCGACGGATGAATAAACGTCCGACGGATGAATAAACGTCCGACGGATGAATAAACGTCCGACGGATGAATAAACGTCCGACGGATGAATAAACGTCCGATGGATGAATAAACGTCCGACGGGTGAATCGGAGAGAAAAGTGCGATCAGTCGATGAGAAACAGAAGATCCTCTGCCCTCTGAGCGCTCAGCGTGAAAACGCCTCTTCAAACAGTGAAGTGGGTTTTATTGTTTTGTTCCTGGATAATTGATGGCGTAACCTGATAATTCATATTTAAGTGTAAACTACACGCTGGCCTGTTAGTCACAGCCTCGCTCTGTTGTCGGGCGCCACGCGCTGCATGTTCATTAGACTTTGAAAAAAGTAATTATACCCTGACGGCAGAACGACGTCGAGCAGGGGAAGAGGAAAGAGAAATGTTTCTCAAGTCTTCATGTTCAGCATCACGTCTGGAGACCGCCGACCACGGGGACCAGGACCGCCAGTCGAGTGGTCAGGTGGAGAAACAGATGATGCAGTGATAGAGCATCACTAAAGGCTCGCTGAACTTTAACCCTCAAACTTCTTCTGACACTTCCTTTGAGAATGAAGACAGCTTCCTTCATGTTGACCTGACTGTTTGAATGTTTGTGCTTCACTGATCATTACCTTTCTAAGATAACACACTTTGAGCTGCATGTTGAAGTGTCCGCCTGTGAAAAGCATTCTGGGTATTGTAGGAGAAGTGAAAACAAAGCCGCCCACCGTGTGAAGTCAACAAAAAGAGAGATTTACGTCTCCTCACAGCTCTTCCATTACGTCCATCTTTAACTCTTTAAAAACTCCACTTCATCACTTTGAGAAAAGAAAAACATCTGTCTGTTCTTCAAGTTATTTGACCTTTGACCCCAGTAATAAAGAGGACGTGTTCAAACTGTACAGGTCTGAATCCCACCCACTGATCCGGTCTGTGTGTGTATCAGAACAACTCTTTAAAAAATGAAACATTCGTCGCTCTCTTTTGAACAGAGAGACTTCATGGCGCCGGCGCTGACCCGACCTCCTCGTGTTGCCGTTTAAAGCTGGCGAGCAGCTGAGAGCGGAGCGTTCGCTCTGTCAAGCATCACTTCGTCCTCGCTTCACCCTCTGAGCGCAGCAGAACGCAGCGGGCCGCCCACGGCACACCGCGCCCGCTCTGGTGTGAACGTGTTGATAATTGGCCTTCTATCCACTTCAGCCACTGAGCTGAACGCCGGCGGGTCGCTCAGCCCGCCACCTGTGGTGCATTATGGGCCGCACTCAGCTCTAATAAGAGCTAATCCTCGGTGATGAGGCCCGGCCCCCGGCCCGCTGACAGGGGACCTTTCAGAGGCGTTACAGGTGCACCTCTTCTGCATCGTACACGGGGAGAGGGCGACTTTAAAACGCTACAAATAGAGAAGTCAGGTGGGATCAACGTGGAGCGCGATGACGAGGGTGGATGTGTCAGGAGACGTAAAGAGCAAAGGGGCGTCCAATCAGAGCAAAGGGGCGTCCAATCAGAGCGAGGGTTGTTACAGGTGAAACACTGAGAGGAACCTGAAGTGTTTCAGGAAGGAGCTTCATTAAAGGGTCATGTTAAATCCTCTCGGGGGGGGGCGGAGTCAGAGATTAACTCACGATACAACAGACTCTAAACGATGGTTCAAGAAGATTCTAGAGTAGAGGTTTCACAAAACAACATTCAAACTGGGCCCCTCCTCCTGAAGCTCCGCCCACTGCAGGAAGTAGTGTGTACGTTTACTGCTTGTAGCTACACTGCAAGCCAACACACGCTAACCGCCAGTGTTTGTCACCTGCTGCGCTGTCATTGGCTGGAAACCTCTTCGTCTTCTGCCTGCTCCACTTTTCAGAAAATGTGTGCTCAAACAGGCCGTTTGGAGATTTTCCCTTCATGACATCACAAAGGGCAGTAGCCCCTCCCCCAGATGGGTGACACTCCCACAGCTAGGTGTTTGTTCTGCCCTCTGAGTCTGCCTTCTCACCGTAAACAATAGGACATGGAGCGAGAAAGACCGAGCACACCCAAGCCCTTCCAGAGAGGGGGCGTGGTCAGACACAGCTCATTTACATATTTAAAGGTACAGACACAGAAACAGCCTGTTCTGAGCAGGGCTGAAATAGAGGGGTTTATAGACATGATCAAATACAGGATCAGAGTGGATTTAGAACAAGAAACTTCACACACATGTTGAAGAGGAGCTCTGACACTTTAGAGGAGGATATGTGACCTTTAAGGTAACTAAGTTGTGTTTAACAAAGAATAATGTTGGAGGAAGGTTGGATGTTTGCAGTAGACTCAGCTAACGTTACACTTAGGTTCATGTTTCCTTTAATTAGAGACTAAGAGTTAGTCAGCAGAAATATGTGAAGTGGTTAAATCAATGCCAAATGTTCCTCGATCGTTCTGCAGAGTGAGAGCTGCAGAGACAAAGCTGCAGCAGAATCTACTAAAGAGCAGGTGTGTGTGTGTGTGTGTGTGTGTGTGTGGTCAGTGTGTGTGTGTGTGTGTGTGTGTGGTCAGTGTGTGTGTGTGTGTGTGTGTGTGTGTGTGGTCAGTGTGTGTGTGTGTGTGTGTGTGTGTGTGTGTGGTCAGTGTGTGTGTGTGTGTGTGTGTGTGTGTGGTCAGTGTGTGTGTGTGTGTGTGTGTGGTCAGTGTGTGTGTGTGTGTGTGTGTGGTCAGTGTGTGTGTGTGTGTGTGTGTGTGTGTGTGTGGTCAGTGTGTGTGTGTGTGTGTGTGTGTGTGTGGTCAGTGTGTGTGTGTGTGTGTGTGTGTGTGTGTGTGTGTGTGTGTGTGTGTGGTCAGTGTGTGTGTGTGTGTGTGTGTGTGTGTGGTCAGTGTGTGTGTGTGTGTGTGTGTGTGTGTGTGTGTGTGTGTGTGTGACCAGCAGCAGGTGTGAAACAGGATGACACTCCGTCTCCTGCGGCGCCGCTCAGCAAGGTGAAAGGTGTGAGCGGGAGAAAGCGGGTCACGCACACTTCACCTGTACAGAGCGAGGGGAATGATTTCCTGATGCCACGTTTTTCACCCTGACACTTTTATTAGTGCACGTCGGAGGACGAGTGGCAGAGGGGAAATATGTCAGCAGGCTGCGTTCAAGGTGATGTTTACACCTTGGCATTTTGATGAGGGGGGGTCGGGGGGGGGTTATGTTTTTACGCTCTGACATTGGGGAGGATGTCAGTCAGAAGTTTGGAGTGAAGTGAAAATAATAATAAAGGAATAAAATATTAGATTGGATTTATAAAACGCCTTTCAAGGGAGCCGAGGACGCTTCATGTGGTGGATGGGAGACGCTGGGGAGGCGGAGCTATGGGAGGATGAAGGCTGCAGAGGACAGATGCATGGTGGATGTCTGTGAAGTCCTGCTCCAGCTGCAGGTTCTAAAGTGTTTCCCTTTAGAGTAATGAAACTCTGAGATTGGTTGTCACACTCACAGTTTGAGCTGTGCTGACGGGAAATAAGTCAGAAAGAACCGGGGCGCCGTTTCCAGGGAATTGAACATTTGCATGGAGCGAAGGTCTCATTGTTTGTTTGTTTGTATTTTTCCACGGGGAGAGAAAGAGGACAAAGAGAAGGAGAGTTGTTGGGGGAGGGGGGGGGGGTGTATGGAAATAGAGAATAATGAAGAAAGAGTGACAGGAAGATAAGAGATCGTCTTCAGAGCAGACAAGGGGAAGAACAAAAGACACTAAATCTTCTTCACACATAATAAACCTGACTGCAGGGACTCTCCTCCGTTCAGATTATCAAACCGCTCCGACTCTGACGTCGCTTGATAACGTCTGGCGTGCAGCCTGCGGTCCAGTTTGTCCCAAAGGTGTTCGATGGGGTTCATGCCAGCGCTCTACACGGTGCTCTCCTGACAGGCCGTTACACAACAAGTTTCTATAAAACATTTTTCTGGTCAAACTGAAGATTTGATCTC
>NW_026870284.1:0-15000 GCF_963584025.1 Labrus mixtus
TATGTCTCTCTCTCTCTCTCTCTCTGTGTCTCTCTCTCTGTCTCTCTCTGTCTCTCTCTCTCTCTCTCTCTCTCTCTCTCTCTGTCTCTCTCTCTCTGTCTCTCTCTCTCTGTCTCTCTCTCTCTCTGTCTCTCTCTCTGTCTCTCTCTCTCTCTGTCTCTCTCTCTCTCTCTGTCTCTCTGTCTCTCTCTCTCTCTCTCAGCCTTTCATCAGAGCGGACACAACAGTGGCGTCATCCACAGCGGGATCTACTACACGCCGGGCTCTCTGAAGGCTCGTCTGTGTGTGCGAGGAGCCACGTTAGCGTACGAGTACTGTGAGAAGAAAGGACTGCCCTACAAGCGATGTGGGAAGGTCTCTGAAACACAAATATAAATAACACAATGAAGCTGTGAAAGGTTAAAGGTCACATGACAAAGAAACAAACAAACAAACGCTGCTCTCTGATCGGTCACATGATGAAATTAATCGTTCAGCTCGTGTTTCTCCGTCCAGCCGACTGTAAGATAACCTCGTCTCAGGCTGATCGTGGCGTTGGAGGGAGGGGCTTTCTGCACCATGTGACGTTGTTTATTTCTGTTTTCGCAGCTGATCGTGGCGTTGGAGCAGGAGGAGATCCCGCGGCTGAAGGCGCTGTACGAGCGCGGCATGAAGAACAACGTGCGAGACCTGAGTATCGTGGATGCCAAGGGGATCCGAGAGCGAGAGCCGTACTGCAGGGTGAGAGTCTCAGAGACGAGCGGCGTGCAGAGGAAAGATGGCGAGCAGAGTCTTCATCGTGTTGTCCTTTCAGGGGATCATGGCGTTGGATTCTCCGTACACTGGCATCGTGGACTGGAGGATGGTGGCGCTCAGATACGGCAGAGACTTTGAGGAGGCGGGCGGCACGGTGCTCACGGACTCGGAGGTCAACAACATCGCCGCGGTCAACGACAGCCCGTCTGGGAGCGCCGAGGGTGAGAATCACGAGCTGGACACGTGGACACGTTGATGATCAAAGCGTCATGTTTCTCTTCTGCTTTCACAGGAATGAAATATCCGCTCGCCATCAGAGACACGAAGGTCAGAAACACGGTCGTCATGGTAACCTCTGCCTTCAAACTGTGTTCTGATGTTTTAATGTTTGTGTTTGTGTGACCCCTGACCCCTGACCCCTGAACCGTGTGACCAGGGCAGAGAGGTGCACTGTCGGTACGTCCTGACCTGCGGAGGCCTGTACTCAGACCGCCTCTCTCAGATGTCAGGATGCAGTGGCGAGCCGAGGATCGTCCCCTTCAGAGGAGATTATTTAGTCCTGAAGCCAGAGAAACACCACCTGGTCAAAGGAAACATCTACCCAGTAAGTCACACAGCGCCCCCTGCTGGTCACCACTGGAGTCAGTTCCTGAAGTGACCACTAGAGGCAGTGTTTGAACAGATGCTGCCCCCTGCTGGCTCTTTTCTGTGTTATATTCATCAAATCCTCTCGCAGGTTCCTGACCCTCGCTTCCCGTTCCTCGGCGTTCACTTCACCCCGCGGATGGACGGGAGCGTGTGGCTCGGCCCGAACGCCGTCCTGGCCTTCAAAAGAGAAGGTTACAAAGTGTACGACTTCAACGCCCGAGACTTTGCCGACGCCCTCTCGTTCAGGTAACGTGTCGTGATGACTAACAGCTTCCTGTTTCCTGTTTCTGTGATGATGATGAGGTGGAGCCCCTCCCCCCCTGGAGGAGGTGGAGCCCCTCCCTCCCTCCAGGAGGTGGAGCCCCCTGGTG
Source organism: Labrus mixtus (assembly GCF_963584025.1). Classification (NCBI taxonomy): domain Eukaryota; kingdom Metazoa; phylum Chordata; class Actinopteri; order Labriformes; family Labridae; genus Labrus; species Labrus mixtus. The sequence continues at coordinate 1,755 of NW_026870284.1, forward strand.
GTTGATGTGTGTTTGTGTCTGCAGAGGTCTCCAGAAGTTGGTGATGAGGAACTTGACGTACGGCATCGGAGAAATGTATCGAGGAGTTTTTATTCGAGCTCAGGTGAAAATCCTGCAGAAGTACATCCCTGACCTGAGTCTGGGAGACGTGCTCAGGTACGCTGCTGTCTGACCTCCTCAGGTGAACTCGTCTCTGTCAGGTGGGCTTCACTTCCTGTTCTCTCTGCAGGGGTCCTGCAGGTGTTCGGGCTCAGGCGCTCGATCGAGACGGGAACCTGGTGGACGACTTTGTGTTTGACGGCGGAGTCGGGGACGTGGGCAGTCGGGTTCTCCACGTGCGTAACGCCCCCTCGCCGGCGGCCACCTCCTCCCTCGCCATCGCTGAGATGATTGCAGACGAGGTGGAGAGCCGCTTCACGCTGTAGAGACGGCGTGGAAGGAAAACCCAAAACGATCAATCCTGAATGTCAGAATATCACTACCTCCACTCACCGTCAGCAACGAGCCGTTTCTTTAAGGACAGGTCAGAGGTCAAGCCTACAGGTCAGTGGTCAAACCTACAGGTCAGAGGTCAAACCTTAATTTAGGGGGAAACTCACTTCAACAGATCTTTCCTCACCATGTTTCAAGTCTGGAGGCAGAGAGCATGACGATAGAATAACATGAGCTTTTATTTTGACGGGGGGTGGAAATGATGTAAGGATGAGCTTTTATTGTGACGGGGGGTAGAAGTGAGGTAAGGATGAGCTTTTATTGTGGCGGGGGGTAGAAGTGTGGTAAGGATGAGCTTTTATTGTGGCGGGGGGTAGAAGTGAGGTAAGGATGAGCTTTTATTGTGGCGGGGGGTAGAAGTGAGGTAAGGATGAGCTTTTATTGTGGCGGGGGGTAGAAGTGAGGGACTCTGAAAATGTTTAAATATCGCACAGAGAGAACTCCAAAAAGTGAACTGAAAGGTTTTTTAAGGAGAAGTTAACGTGTATAACGATGTTGTTATTAAAGTTTCAAACAGGAAGTAGAGAATGATCGTCTTCCTGTTGTGGCTGCAGAACGCACAGTTTTTCGTACGCTGTTCGACACTTTTTTATCTTTAAAGATTTATTTTTATGACTTTATTAAAGACACAGGACGGACTCTGACCCGGGCTGCCCACCAGGACTACAGCCTCCGTACATGGAGTGTGCAAACTAACCACTAGGCCACTGGCGCCCTGATTATTCTGGTCTGTCACCATAGTAACATAAAGACAAACTGGTTTAGGACACTGGGATGTTTGGTGCTTCTCGTATTAATGAAAGTATCTCCGAATGTTTCTAGAACATCTCTAACTTTCTCTTTTCTACATTTAGAGACGGAGGAATGTTTGTTTTTTACAATGAGAGATTCTTTTTGACAAACGATGTCTGATGTTTGTAACAAACCAACTTCTGAAACATTCTGCTCCTTTTTTCATCCATGAAAAGGTTAAAGAGATGATGTAATCGCTCTATAATAAAGTCTTGATAAACATTTGACTTTTGTGCTGACTCCTCAGTTTCCTGAATCGTGCACTGGCTCAGTTTGTCCACTAGGAGGCAGAATGGCAGTAACAGACATGACAGCCATGTTTTTACTGGTCGAACATGTTTAATGATGTCAATAAAGCAGAATTCTTTTCACCTGCTCGTCAGATAACATTTGAATGTTTTCAGTTTTTTATGAAACACTGCTCGATCACAACAGAACAAAACACAAAGTCATGTTTGAGCTGCGATCCTCCAACTGTCCTCCTCCCTCTGTCTGTCTGTCTCAGAGAGACTGTAAATATGAAGGTCTGTCTGCAGTTTAGGGTCTCCAGTCTGCAGTTTAGGGTCTTTAGTCTGCAGTTTAGGGTCTCCAGTCTGCAGTTTAGAGTCTTTAGTCTGCAGTTTAGGGTCTCCAGTCTGCAGTTTAGGGTCTTTAGTCTACAGTCTCCAGACCAAGCATGGAAGTTGGTCTGGTAGCTGGAGAGGTGCCAGATCACCTCCTGAGCCCTGCCGAGGTGCCCTTGAGCAAGGCACCAAACCCCCTCCCCACCACCAGCTCAGGAGCGCCCGCTGTGGGCCGCCCCGTCACTCTGGCTTCTCTCCATCTCTCTCCTTGTGTGTGTATATTTCAGCCTATGTGTGTGTTCATGACTACAGAGAATTTCCCCTTGCAGGGATCAATAAAAGTTAATCTTGAGATTATGGAATGTTAAGAAAAATATAATAGGGAAATAAATAAATACAAAATAAAATGAAAACCAATTAATCATAAGTTATGGAGGTTCGCTGAGGTCACTCCCCTCTTAAAAGGGAAAAAAAATAGAGGGCTAAAATCAAATTCAATTTAATTAATCTGGGTTACACTAGGGTCTCCAGTTTAGGGTCTTTAGTCTGCAGTTTAGGGTCTCCAGACTCCAGTTCAGGGTCTCCAGACTCCAGTTTAGGGTCTCCAGTTTACGGTCTCCAGTCTGTAATGACACAGAAGTCCAGCCTGTTTCTTTCTCTGTCCAATCAACTGTGACCGTGACGGCAGAAAGTGGTGATGAGAAGTTCAGATCATTTCAGTGACTCAGATCTTTTGACTCGTCCTTGATTAAAGAGTCACCAGTTGATCCATCACACAGCTCCTGTGATAAATGCAGCCGTGATTCTAGAGACTTGATGACCCACCAACCAGCTCTCATCAGCATGAGGTCAGAAATAATCCAACATCTAAACTAAAATGCGTAATGTTGATTTTTTTATTGCCAAAGTTCACAATCACATTATTTTTTTTAATAAAAGAACATTAAAACTATAATTTTCCTTCACTAACTTTCATTGACAAATGTTTTTCACAACAATAATTCATGCAGAGCATGCAGGTCCAGTGCTGTCAGATGGGGCCCTCTTAGGGAGGTTTAATACTGTCATTGCAAACTTTGCACATATTGGGCCACTGCTGTGGTTTAAATTTTGTTGGCACTTGAGGGCCCCCCTACTTGTCAGTGGCCCCCAGCAGCTGCCTGCATGACAAGCCTCTGGATGTTATTTATTAATATTTAATTGTAAGTGATCACCACTTTACTTCAGCTGGTAATAATTTACAAAAACTAAAAAGAGAATTAGAAAGAAATCAGGAGTCGATTCCCTTCGCTTATTTAAAAGAGTCGGCTCGAAGAACCGACTCACTCTCGAGTAACCGATCATCCCGAGCAGCAGCAGCAGCAGACAGCAGAGGAGTTTGTTCGAACATCTTCGACTTCTCAAACCAAAAACAGTTCGGCTGCTCTGCCCGCAGACATGCCGCGGATTGGCCGCCGTTTGGGGGCTTTTCGTTGGATTTAGCGCCTGAACTCCCGGAGAAGAAGATGATTACATGTGGAGGGAGCAGCGCGGGAGAAAGTGTGCCTTGTTCGGAACAGAACGGCTCGAGCGCCGCGACATAAAACATCAAACTCGGATCCATGAAGGCCAGCAGCAGCCTGTAGCACTGCTCAGCTAGTCGGCTAATGTTAGCCTGCTAGCGTTACAGGTGTTAAGGCAGCAAATAACCAAACATCACTTGTAGCTGTAGTTAGCTGTCAGTTAGCCGAGCTAGCATGTTGTGACTTAATACATAACTTAATGTGCCTGTTATAAGATTTAAAGCAAATGCCAAGTAGCAAGTATAACACTTAGCAACATTGTTATTAGCCGTTAGCTCTGTAGTTAGCCGCTGTCCCGTGTTTACAGCAGCAGAGCTAGCCTCAGTTAGCCTCCAAGCTAACGAACTTCAGAGCTACATGTGCTTGTTTTCGTTTGGAGATAACGACTCATCACCGGACTCTTGCTGTGCTTTCCTGACACTTTTAATATTAACACGTAAGACGGGTTGACTTTTCCCACCGTGCCTGTCTGGACCGGACTGACCCGCCCACAGGGACTCTCTACCCGGGGCCGATGCTGACAGTCCAGCCCGGAGGAGCCGCTCCAGCATGCAGCCTCAGCAGATCTACGACTTCTCCAGTGAAGAGAACAGCCACAAATGGAGAGGCCTGTTCGTGCAAGCTCTACGGAAGGTACGAGCATCACACACACACACACAGACACAGACACACAGACACACACACACAGACACAGACACAGACACACACACACACAGACACACACACACACACAGACAGACACACACAGACACACACACAGACACACACACAGACAGACACACGCACAGACACACACACACACACACACACACACACACACAGACACACACACACACACACACACACACACACACACAGACACACACACACACACACACACACACGCACAGACACACGCACAGACACACGCACAGACACACAGACACACACACACACACACACACACACAGACACACACACACACAGACACACACACACACACACAGACACACACACACACACACACACACAGACACACACACACAGACACACACACACACAGACACACACACACAGACACACACACAGACACACGCACAGACACAGACACACACACAGACACACACACACACAGACACACACACACAGACACACACACAGACACACGCACAGACACACACACAGACACACGCACAGACACAGACACACACACACACACACACACACAGACACACACACACACACACACAGACACACAGACACACACACACACACACACACACACACAGACACACACACACACAGACACACACACACAGACACACACACAGACACACGCACAGACACAGACACACACACAGACACACACACACACAGACACACACACACAGACACACACACAGACACACGCACAGACACACACACAGACACACGCACACACACACACACACACACACACAGACACACACACACACACACAGACACACACACAGACACACAGACACACACACACACACACACACACAGACACACAGACACACACACACACACACACACACACACACAGACACACACACAGGTCCTGTATGTAACATATTGTGACTCCGAGCAGCAGTTAATTCCTCCGTTAAACTGAATTAAATTCTGTGTTTTTTGCAGTGTAGGACCTGCTGCCCTCCTCTACTTACAGTTTATTCAAATAAGTCTCTCACACAACTTCCCTATTAAGACTTTTTCCCACCCTGCTTTTGAAGAAGTTGCCCAACATTGTACAGTTTTTGAACTGTCGAGCTGTTAACTGCCATGTTTCATAGTTACGATGTTCACACTAACACTAGCAGGGAGTTGGTTTGACACCTTTTCAATTGAATTTGAGTGAAGCTGTCCTGGTCATACTGTCGGGCTCCGTTACACACACATGCTCAGATGTGTGTGTGTTACTGTTTGTGTCTTTGTTTGTTCCTCATTCGATGTCTCATCCTTTCACAGTATTGAAACAGACCTTCCTCTGTAGTTCCTCTGTAGTTTGATGATTCTTACACATGAGCTTTTAAAAAGAAATCTAATGTTATTCCTGTGACGCTAGTTGAAAGTTCAAGGACAGGAAATATTTGGACTTGAATGTTGTTGGTCAGCAGGAACAGTTCCTTTTTGAGTGACCCTCTCTCACCCTTTTCTTGCATCATCCTGGTTTCTCGCTGTCATCACCGACTTCATTTTCTCTTTCCTCAGACGTGTAACCTGTCAGACGTGTAACATGTCAGACGTGTAACCTCTCAGATGTGTAACCTCTCAGACGTGTAACATGTCAGACGTGTAACCTCTCAGACGTGTAACATGTCAGACGTGTAACCTCTCAGACGTGTAACCTCTCAGACGTGTAACCTGTCAGACGTGTAACCTGTCAGACGTGTAACCTCTCAGACGTGTAACCTGTCAGACGTGTAACCTCTTAGACGTGTAACCTCTCAGACGTGTAACCTCTCAGACGTGTAACCTGTCAGACGTGTAACCTGTCAGACGTGTAACCTGTCAGACGTGTAACCTGTGTAACCTCTCAGATGTGTAACATGTCAGACGTGTAACCTGTGTAACCTGTCAGACGTGTAACCTGTCAGACGTGTAACCTCTCAGACGTGTAACCTCTCAGACGTGTAACCTGTCAGACGTGTAACATGTCAGACGTGTAACCTCTCAGACGTGTAACCTCTCAGACGTGTAACCTCTCAGACGTGTAACATGTCAGACGTGTAACCTGTGTAACCTCTCAGACGTGTAACCTGTCAGACGTGTAACCTCTCAGACGTGTAACCTGTCAGACGTGTAACCTGTCAGACGTGTAACCTCTCAGACGTGTAACCTCTCAGACGTGTAACCTGTCAGACGTGTAACCTGTCAGACGTGTAACATGTCAGACGTGTAACCTGTCAGACGTGTAACCTCTCAGACGTGTAACCTGTCAGACGTGTAACCTGTCAGACGTGTAACATGTCAGACGTGTAACCTCTCAGACGTGTAACCTGTCAGACGTGTAACCTGTCAGACGTGTAACCTGTCAGACGTGTAACATGTCAGACGTGTAACCTCTCAGACGTGTAACCTGTCAGACGTGTAACCTGTCAGACGTGTAACCTCTCAGACGTGTAACCTGTCAACCTCTCAGACGTGTAACATGTCAGACGTGTAACCTCTCAGACGTGTAACCTCTCAGACGTGTAACATGTCAGACGTGTAACATGTCAGACGTGTAACCTCTCAGACGTGTAACCTGTCAGACGTGTAACATGTCAGACGTGTAACATGTCAGACGTGTAACATGTCAGACGTGTAACCTCTCAGACGTGTAACCTCTCAGACGTGTAACCTGTCAACCTCTCAGACGTGTAACCTCTCAGACGTGTAACCTCTCAGACGTGTAACCTCTCAGACGTGTAACCTGTCAACCTGTCAGACGTGTAACCTGTCAGACGTGTAACCTCTCAGACGTGTAACCTCTCAGACGTGTAACCTGTCAGACGTGTAACCTGTCAGACGTGTAACCTGTCAGACGTGTAACCTCTCAGACGTGTAACATGTCAGACGTGTAACCTCTCAGACGTGTAACCTGTTAACCTCTCAGACGTGTAACCTCTCAGACGTGTAACCTGTTAACCTCTCAGACGTGTAACCTCTCAGACGTGTAACCTGTTAACCTCTCAGACGTGTAACCTCTCAGACGTGTAACCTGTTAACCTCTCAGACGTGTAACCTCTCAGACGTGTAACATGTCAGACGTGTAACATGTCAGACGTGTAATCTGTCAGACGTGTAACATGTCAGACGTGTAACCTCTCAGACGTGTAACATGTCAGACGTGTAACATGTCAGACGTGTAACATGTCAGACGTGTAACCTCTCAGACGTGTAACCTCTCAGACGTGTAACCTGTTAACCTCTCAGACGTGTAACATGTCAGACGTGTAACATGTCAGACGTGTAACCTGTCAGACGTGTAACATGTCAGACGTGTAACCTCTCAGACGTGTAACCTCTCAGACGTGTAACCTCTCAGACGTGTAACATGTCAGACGTGTAAGGTCAAAGATCGACCTTCCTTTTGACTCTGATTGATGACCCGCTAACCTTTATGTGTACGTGGCCTCGATCACCCGGTCATGTGGATTAGCCCGGTACAGCATGAGGAAGATCAGACCTAACCTGTCAGAGAGACACAGCTCCTGGTTCAGGCTCTTGTGACATCACACTCATCAAACTCCTGCAGATGATCCAGAACGCAGCAGAGCACCTCGTCACCTCCTCCTGAGTATTAGTAACCCCAAGCATTGTTTTCTGCATCATGTTCTGTAAAACTGTGTTCAGCCTCAGCTGTTTAAAGGTCGATGCTCTGCGACAGTGAAAGTAGAATATGATGAGCATCAAGGCAACAAGAAGAGGAATGAAAGAGAGCCGAACAGGGGAACTAAATCATGGAAGAACACGACTTATCTTTCCTCGTTAAAATGAAAAGTATTTAAGACGAGGATTTGAATGTTTTGTAGAGAACGGTCTCCCTCTTTGATTCTGGTTTTCACCTGACCGACCGGTCCTCACGAATATAGCTGATTTTGTGCCGATCTCTCACACACAAATCCGTTTCATGCCGTGTGCAAAGCGACGCTAACGCACAGCGAGCTAACATGTCGGCGGTGTAGACGTGATGTGACCACCTCCTCACGTCTCTGCACATGGCGGGTCGTCTGCGCTGCCCGTATGTTTGACTTGATGTTCTGTAGCAGCCGGTTGGACCTCCTCAGTTAAAGTGTAAATATGAAAGGTTGTTGATAGTGTAGCATGGACCATGTGGTGATTCTGTCAGTGATACGCCGCACAGCTGAGATGAATCAGGTGAAACCGTGAGAGCAGGTGGTGGGCCGCCAGGCCGCCGTCGCTTTGCCTCAACTTGTTACACAACCGCCGCGGGGAAAGCCTGTCAGAGACTGACGCAGGAGACGGTTTGTTATGGTTCTGACAGACCGTGACTCGCTGTTCTTCACAGCTGTCCATGGACGGGGGGGACGGGGGGGGGACAGAGACAGAGACAGAGGAGGACAGAGACAGAGGAGGAGGAGAGCGAGAGGAGAGAGGAGGAGGAGGTTGTTCACAGATCTCTTTAAGGAGAGTCCTCTTTGTGCATGGTGGAGGTGAAACTCTCAGCTCTCTGTTTTGTGTGACTCTCTGCAGAGAAAGTAAGGAAGCACTGTGATGTGTTGGGGGGGAATGTATACAGCATGATTCATGGCTGCCAAGTATCAATATTTTTATTATATTCTATATATTATTACGATCTGTTTTTCTGTGTGTGTATGTGTTGGTGAAGGAGGCGTAGAGATTGAGGTAACAATCAGAGGCTGGACGGCGTTAATTCAAGGTTAACGTTTCTAATTCAATTGATTATTGTGCCGGCTGTGTACGGGGCTGCATCAGGCTCAGGTTACAGGTTGTGTGGGGGGGTGTGTGTGGGGCTTGTTATTATACCCGAGCATGTGTCACTGTTGATTCATGCCATGACATCATCTGCCATTACAACTACACTGTCTGGGGAACCACAGGGCAGAGATCAACTCTGAGACAAAAGACACACGGACAGAATCAGAGATCAGCTTTTTAGGTCGGGTACAATCACTTCTATCTGAACCACTTCTCTTGCCCGCTTCCATCGCTGCAACACCTGTTGGTTTGACCTGATAACTGCTCTCATATCTGACAAACCGAGGGGCGTCCAAAACGGCTGTGTGGGGGGGGGTCTTAAAAGTGCCTACCTTCTCTGGTCCAAACAAATCCAGAGCATTCAGGAGCAGAATCTAAAGTTAGAAGGAGGACATACTGGCTGCTGCATTGTTGTCAGAGAAGCCAGCACTTCAACATGTTTCCTTAATGATCACATAGTAAGATACCTTTATCATCTCACTCTCTACACAGCTCACTGATTGGACCTTTAAGTTCTGATCAGAAGGTTCAGTCTCTACAGAGCGCTTTAGTTTGTTGGTGATTGATGAAGTATTTTCAAGCGTGTTTGCTGCAGTGTTTCAGGGTTTGTTCTCTTTGACTTTCTTCTGATTACATTCAGATGTTTGTGTTCCTGTCGGCCTCTCGTCCTGACCCTGTTGGAGGTAGTCCACTAACTGTTGTGTGAATGCGAGGAGGGAAACCCCCGTGGTTTCAGCGTGGTGACTCACTGCTCCTGGTGTCTATTTGTGGTCCAGAGGATCTATCACTTCTGCTTTGAAGAGTCTGTCTTCATAACGGGGAGTATTTATAACGGCAGGGTCTTGTGAGCGTGCATCCAAACAGAGATGACGTAGAGAGACGTGCAGAGAGGGTGCTTCTCTCCCCCCCGAGTGAGTTTGATCTGAAAGTGGAGGGGACATCCTGAGTGAAGTCAGAGCTGAAGAATGCATGAACTCTGTCTGCGTTGACCTTTTTACTCTCCTCTCACATTCCTTCATCCGGGGGCAACGTGGTGACATCATAACGCCCCGCTCAACTGCACGCCGGGGTAATTCCATCAGCAGCGTGTGAACAGGACTGCCTTTTGTGAGGCTGTCTTTGGATCCACCTCCTCCGAGTCTGTGTTTGCTGCTATAAGAGTATCTCAACTGACAGCATTCCTGCACGAGGGCACGGCCCGACTGACGGCACACTCTGGGAGGGCGGGTAAGGGGAGGGGCTTCCACATGTAGACCTGATGATGGGTAAGGGGGAGGGGCCTGATGATGCCACACCTTCTGTGGGTCTGGTTCCACCCACAGGAGACGCTGCCTGGACAGCTTCATAGATCATGTTTTTTCCCTTTATGAGCCGGAGTGGAGGTGATTTCTCTGTCCTGGGGGGGGGTTAGGGTTCAGTCTGTAGTCTGTGAGTTTCGAAGTATAAGAGAGGGGGGGGGGTTAGGGTTCAGTCTGTAGTCTGTGAGTTTCAAAGTATAAGAGGGGGGGGGTTAGGGTTCAGTCTGTAGTCTGTGAGTTTCAAAGTATAAGAGAGGGGGGGTTAGGGTTCAGTCTGTAGTCTGTGAGTTCAAAGTATAAGAGAGGGGGGGTTAGGGTTCAGTCTGTAGTCTGTGAGTTCAAAGTATAAGAGGGGGGGGGGTTAGGGTTCAGTCTGTAGTCTGTGAGTTTCAAAGTATAAGGGGGGGGGGGGGTTAGGGTTCAGTCTGTAGTCTGTGAGTTTCAAAGTATAAGAGGGGGGGGGGGCTGCAGGTCAGAGCGGTCCCTAGACTAAAGGGACCTGAGCCTCACTAAGATGTCTGACACCAGCTGTTTATAGAACCAGAATACAGGAGCTCTATCATCACTCTCCCTCTCTCTCTCCCCCCCTCTCTCTATCATCACTCTCTCTCTCTCCCCCCTCTCTCTATCATCACTCTCTCTCTCTTCCCCCCTCTCTCTATCATCACTCTCTCTCTCTCTCTTCCCCCCTCTCTCTATCATCACTCTCTACCTCTCTCCCTCTCTCTCTCTATCATCTCTCTGTCTCCCTCTCTCCCCCTCTCTCTATCATCTCTGTCTCTCTCTCTCTCTCTGTCTATATCTGTCTCTCTCTCTCTGTCTCTATCTGTCTCTCTCTCTGTCTCTCCCTCTCTCTGTCTCTCTCTATCATCTCTCTCTCTCTCTCTCTCTCTCTCTCTCTTCAGGTGCAGAAGCAGGTCCACCCTAACCTCCTGGCTAAGGAGGACGCCCTGCAGCACATCGAGGAGTTGATCTTGCAGCTGCTCAACATGCTGTGTGTGGCCCAGCCTCGCTCCGTGCAGGACGTGGAGGTGCAGCTCTATTTAACCTGATTATATCTGCAGCTCTATTTAACCTGATTCTATACTCTCAACCTGTCATATGATGGATTTAATCCTTCAGTCAACTACAGTAAATGTTTCTGTCTCTGCAGGAACGCGTCCAGAAAACCTTCCCACACCCGATAGATAAGTGGGCGATCGCCGACGCTCAGTCAGCCATCGAGAAACGCAAGAGGAGAAACCCCTTACTGCTCCCCGTGGACAAGATCCACCCCCTGCTCAAGGTAAGACACGCCCCCTTTCTAACCACAGGACACGTCCCCATTCTAACCACAGGACACGTCCCCTTTCTAACCACAGGACACGTCCCCATTCTAACCACAGGCTGCAGGTAACTCTACTCACACCTCTCGTTTCCTCCTCCAACAGGAAGTGTTGGGCTACAAAGTGGACTACCACGTCTCGCTGTACATCGTGGCGGTGCTCGAGTACATATCAGCCGACATTCTCAAACTGGCGGGAAACTATGTGGGCAACATTCGTCACTATGAGATCAGCCAGCAGGACATCAAGGTGTCCATGTGCGCAGACAAGGTGAGGAGGCGGGGCTACAGGTGTGATGCCTTCAGGTGTTTCTGTGACCTCTAACCTGATGGTGTGTTCAGGTGCTCATGGACATGTTCGACCAGGAGGAGGATATCGGTCTGATGTCTCAGTGCACGGACGAGCCGTCGTCCTCCGGCGAGCTCACGTACGACGACCTGGTGAGGCTGGAGATCGCCGAGGAGCGCCAGTACCTGCGAGAGCTCGACCTCATCATCAAAGTGTTTCGCCATCACTTCCTGTCCAACACCAAGATCTTCACGCCTCAGGTGAGGAAACACTACTGACCCCTAAAGGGTTAATAAATACTCTCTCAGCCATTCAGAGCCATGGAGGTACCATTTCTGGGCGGGGTCGTTGACGGTACCATTTCTGGGCGGGGTCGTTGGCGGTTAGGGGCTCAGGGGGAAACAGACGCAGCGTGACTCGTGGCGGGTCAGATTCAGACGGGTTGCTGTTCGCTTCCTTCATGCTAAACGCACGGGCCTACCGACGCTCTGACGGCGTGCACAGGCTTTATGTGTAGAAGTGAAGTGAATAGATCTTGATGATCGTGGTCAGAGTGAGACGGCGCTCTAAAGTCTAATGTTACGGTGACTTCCTGTTTCCATGTTGAAGCTTCCTGCCCGCTCAGAGAATGTAATCAGCTGATTGTGTGCAGGACGTGGAGGTGATCTTCAGTAACATCCTGGACATCCACGAGCTGACGGTGAAGCTGCTCGGGCTGATCGAGGACGCCGTGGAGATGACGGCGGATGGCAGCCCTCATCCTCTGGTGGGCAGCTGCTTCGAGGATCTCGCAGAGGTGAGAAGTTACAAACCAAACAAACCTTCACTTCCTCCTCATGGTTACCTTGCAGTAACGCCCTGAATGTCTCGACTGTTACACGGGAATCGAAAGTTCACACCTGAAACCTTCATGCTGAGCGTCACGTGGGCCAGCAGCTCAGTCTGTAGGGACTCGGGAATCGGAGGGTCGCCGGTTCAAGTCTGTAAGCTGGTCTGGTAGCTGGAGAGGTGCCGGTCCACTTCCTGTTCCCTGCCGAGGTGCCCTTGGGCAAGGCACCGAACCCCAGAACTGCTCTGGAGCACTCGCTGTGGGCTACCCCCCCCCCCCACTCTGAGACCTCTCCATTAGTACATGTTCAGCCTCTGTTACAGTGTAAAAGTGACGGATTGATAAAGTATCAATTATTCTTATTATTGTGTGTGTGTGTGTGTGTGTGTGTGTGTGTGTGTGTGTAGGAGCAGGCGTTCGACCCCTATGAGACTCTGTCCCAGGACATTCTCAGTAAAGATTTCCACAAGCACTTCAACAACCTGATGGCCCGACCAACCGCCGGCCTCTACTTCCAGGTGAGATGCTCAGAGATGTCTCTCTCTCTTTGTCTCTCTCTGTCTGTCTCTCTCTCTCTCTCTCTCTGTCTCTGTCTCTCTCTCTCTTTGTCTCTGTCTCTGTCTCTCTCTCTGTCTCTCTCTCTCTGTCTCTC
>NW_026870284.1:17500-22500 GCF_963584025.1 Labrus mixtus
TCTTCTGACTCGTGTTTGCTTTGTTTTCTTCTGACTCGTGTTTGTTTTCTTTTGACTCGTGTTTGTTTTGATTTCTTCTGACTCGTGTTTGTTTTCTTCTGACTCGTGTTTGTTTTGATTTCTTCTGACTCGTGTTTGTTTTCTTCTGACTCGTGTTTGTTTTGTTTTCTTTTGACTCGTGTTTGTTTTCTTCTGACTCGTGTTTGTTTTCTTTTGACTCGTGTTTGTTTTGTTTTCTTCTGACTCGTGTTTGTTTTGTTTTCTTCTGACTCGTGTTTGTTTTCTTTTGACTCGTGTTTGTTTTCTTCTGATTCGTGTTTGTTTTGTTTTCTTCTGACTCGTGTTTGTTTTGTTTTCTTCTGACTCGTGTTTGTTTTGTTTTCTTCTGATTCGTGTTTGTTTTCTTCTGACTCGTGTTTGTTTTCTTCTGATTCGTGTTTGTTTTCTTCTGACTCGTGTTTGTTTTGTTTTCTTCTGACTCGTGTTTGTTTTGTTTCCTTCTGACTCGTGTTTGTTTTGTTTTCTTCTGACTCGTGTTTGTTTTCTTTTGACTCGTGTTTGTTTTGTTTTCTTTTGACTCGTGTTTGTTTTGTTTTCTTCTGATTCGTGTTTGTTTTCTTCTGACTCGTGTTTGTTTTGTTTTCTTCTGATTCGTGTTTGTTTTCTTCTGACTCGTGTTTGTTTTGTTTTCTTCTGACTCGTGTTTGTTTTGTTTTCTTCTGACTCGTGTTTGTTTTGTTTTCTTCTGACTCGTGTTTGTTTTGTTTTCTTCTGATTCGTGTTTGTTTTCTTCTGATTCGTGTTTGTTTTCTTCTGACTCGTGTTTGTTTTGTTTCCTTCTGACTCGTGTTTGTTTTGTTTTCTTCTGACTCGTGTTTGTTTTCTTTTGACTCGTGTTTGTTTTGTTTTCTTCTGACTCGTGTTTGTTTTGATTTCTTCTGACTCGTGTTTGTTTTGATTTCTTCTGACTCGTGTTTGTTTTCTTCTGACTCGTGTTTGTTTTGTTTTCTTCTGATTCGTGTTTGTTTTCTTCTGATTCGTGTTTGTTTTCTTCTGATTCGTGTTTGTTTTCTTTTGACTCGTGTTTGCTTTGTTTTCTTTTGACTCGTGTTTGTTTTGTTTTCTTCTGACTCGTGTTTGTTTTGATTTCTTCTGACTCGTGTTTGTTTTGATTTCTTCTGACTCGTGTTTGTTTTCTTCTGATTCGTGTTTGTTTTGTTTTCTTCTGATTCGTGTTTGTTTTCTTCTGATTCGTGTTTGTTTTCTTCTGATTCGTGTTTGTTTTCTTCTGATTCGTGTTTGTTTTCTTTTGACTCGTGTTTGCTTTGTTTTCTTTTGACTCGTGTTTGTTTTCTTTTGACTCGTGTTTGTTTTCTTTTGACTCGTGTTTGTTTTCTTCTGACTCGTGTTTGTTTTCTTTTGACTCGTGTTTGTTTTCTTCTGACTCGTGTTTGTTTTCTTTTGACTCGTGTTTGTTTTCTTCTGACTCGTGTTTGTTTTCTTCTGACTCGTGTTTGTTTTCTTCTGACTCGTGTTTGTTTTGTTTTCTTCTGACTCGTGTTTGTTTTCTTTTGACTCGTGTTTGTTTTGTTTTCTTCTGACTCGTGTTTGTTTTCTTCTGACTCGTGTTTGTTTTCTTCTGACTCGTGTTTGCTTTGTTTTCTTCTGACTCGTGTTTGTTTTCTTCTGACTCGTGTTTGTTTTCTTTTGACTCGTGTTTGTTTTGTTTTCTTCTGACTCGTGTTTGTTTTCTTCTGACTCGTGTTTGTTTTCTTCTGACTCGTGTTTGTTTTGATTTCTTCTGACTCGTGTTTGTTTTGTTTTCTTCTGATTCGTGTTTGTTTTCTTCTGACTCGTGTTTGTTTTGATTTCTTCTGACTCGTGTTTGTTTTGTTTTCTTCTGACTCGTGTTTGTTTTCTTCTGACTCGTGTTTGTTTTCTTCTGACTCGTGTTTGTTTTGTTTTCTTCTGACTCGTGTTTGTTTTCTTCTGACTCGTGTTTGTTTTGTTTTCTTTTGACTCGTGTTTGTTTTCTTTTGACTCGTGTTTTTTTTCTTCTGACTCGTGTTTGTTTTCTTTTGACTCGTGTTTGTTTTCTTCTGACTCGTGTTTGTTTTCTTCTGACTCGTGTTTGTTTTCTTTTGACTCGTGTTTGCTTTGTTTTCTTCTGACTCGTGTTTGTTTTCTTCTGACTCGTGTTTGTTTTGATTTCTTCTGACTCGTGTTTGTTTTCTTCTGACTCGTGTTTGTTTTCTTTTGACTCGTGTTTGCTTTGTTTTCTTCTGACTCGTGTTTGTTTTCTTTAGACTCGTGTTTGTTTTCTTCTGATTCGTGTTTGTTTTGTTTTCTTCTGACTCGTGTTTGTTTTGTTTTCTTCTGACTCGTGTTTGTTTTGTTTTCTTCTGATTCGTGTTTGTTTTCTTCTGACTCGTGTTTGTTTTCTTCTGATTTGTGTTTGTTTTCTTCTGACTCGTGTTTGTTTTGTTTTCTTCTGACTCGTGTTTGTTTTGTTTTCTTCTGACTCGTGTTTGTTTTGTTTCCTTCTGACTCGTGTTTGTTTTGTTTTCTTCTGACTCGTGTTTGTTTTCTTTTGACTCGTGTTTGTTTTGTTTTCTTTTGACTCGTGTTTGTTTTCTTCTGACTCGTGTTTGTTTTCTTCTGACTCGTGTTTGTTTTGATTTCTTCTGACTCGTGTTTGTTTTGATTTCTTCTGACTCGTGTTTGTTTTCTTCTGACTCGTGTTTGTTTTGTTTTCTTCTGATTCGTGTTTGTTTTCTTCTGATTCGTGTTTGTTTTCTTCTGACTCGTGTTTGTTTTGTTTTCTTCTGACTCGTGTTTGTTTTGTTTTCTTCTGATTCGTGTTTGTTTTCTTCTGACTCGTGTTTGTTTCCTTCTGACTCGTGTTTGTTTTGTTTTCTTCTGACTCGTGTTTGTTTTCTTCTGACTCGTGTTTGTTTTCTTCTGACTCGTGTTTGTTTTGATTTCTTCTGACTCGTGTTTGTTTTGTTTTCTTCTGACTCGTGTTTGTTTTCTTCTGACTCGTGTTTGTTTTCTTCTGACTCGTGTTTGTTTTGATTTCTTCTGACTCGTGTTTGTTTTGTTTTCTTCTGATTCGTGTTTGTTTTCTTCTGATTCGTGTTTGTTTTGTTTTCTTCTGACTCGTGTTTGTTTTCTTCTGACTCGTGTTTGTTTTGTTTTCTTTTGACTCGTGTTTGTTTTCTTTTGACTCGTGTTTTTTTTCTTCTGACTCGTGTTTGTTTTCTTTTGACTCGTGTTTGTTTTCTTCTGACTCGTGTTTGTTTTCTTCTGACTCGTGTTTGTTTTCTTCTGACTCGTGTTTGCTTTGTTTTCTTCTGACTCGTGGTTGTTTTCTTTTGACTCGTGTTTGTTTTGATTTCTTCTGACTCGTGTTTGTTTTCTGCTGACTCGTGTTTGTTTTGATTTCTTCTGACTCGTGTTTGTTTTCTTCTGACTCGTGTTTGTTTTCTTTTGACTCGTGTTTGCTTTGTTTTCTTCTGACTCGTGTTTGTTTTCTTCTGACTCGTGTTTGTTTTGATTTCTTCTGACTCGTGTTTGTTTTCTTCTGACTCGTGTTTGTTTTCTTTTGACTCGTGTTTGCTTTGTTTTCTTCTGACTCGTGTTTGTTTTCTTTTGACTCGTGTTTGTTTTCTTCTGATTCGTGTTTGTTTTGTTTTCTTCTGACTCGTGTTTGTTTTGTTTTCTTCTGACTCGTGTTTGTTTTGTTTTCTTCTGATTCGTGTTTGTTTTCTTCTGACTCGTGTTTGTTTTCTTCTGATTCGTGTTTGTTTTCTTCTGACTCGTGTTTGTTTTGTTTTCTTCTGACTCGTGTTTGTTTTGTTTTCTTCTGACTCGTGTTTGTTTTGTTTCCTTCTGACTCGTGTTTGTTTTGTTTTCTTCTGACTCGTGTTTGTTTTCTTTTGACTCGTGTTTGTTTTGTTTTCTTTTGACTCGTGTTTGTTTTCTTCTGACTCGTGTTTGTTTTCTTCTGACTCGTGTTTGTTTTGATTTCTTCTGACTCGTGTTTGTTTTGATTTCTTCTGACTCGTGTTTGTTTTCTTCTGACTCGTGTTTGTTTTGATTTCTTCTGACTCGTGTTTGTTTTCTTCTGACTCGTGTTTGTTTTCTTTTGACTCGTGTTTGCTTTGTTTTCTTCTGACTCGTGTTTGTTTTCTTTAGACTCGTGTTTGTTTTCTTCTGATTCGTGTTTGTTTTGTTTTCTTCTGACTCGTGTTTGTTTTGTTTTCTTCTGACTCGTGTTTGTTTTGTTTTCTTCTGATTCGTGTTTGTTTTCTTCTGACTCGTGTTTGTTTTCTTCTGATTTGTGTTTGTTTTCTTCTGACTCGTGTTTGTTTTGTTTTCTTCTGACTCGTGTTTGTTTTGTTTTCTTCTGACTCGTGTTTGTTTTGTTTCCTTCTGACTCGTGTTTGTTTTGTTTTCTTCTGACTCGTGTTTGTTTTCTTTTGACTCGTGTTTGTTTTGTTTTCTTTTGACTCGTGTTTGTTTTCTTCTGACTCGTGTTTGTTTTCTTCTGACTCGTGTTTGTTTTGATTTCTTCTGACTCGTGTTTGTTTTGATTTCTTCTGACTCGTGTTTGTTTTCTTCTGACTCGTGTTTGTTTTGTTTTCTTCTGATTCGTGTTTGTTTTCTTCTGATTCGTGTTTGTTTTCTTCTGACTCGTGTTTGTTTTGTTTTCTTCTGACTCGTGTTTGTTTTGTTTTCTTCTGATTCGTGTTTGTTTTCTTCTGACTCGTGTTTGTTTCCTTCTGACTCGTGTTTGTTTTGTTTTCTTCTGACTCGTGTTTGTTTTCTTCTGACTCGTGTTTGTTTTCTTCTGACTCGTGTTTGTTTTGATTTCTTCTGACTCGTGTTTGTTTTGTTTTCTTCTGACTCGTGTTTGTTTTCTTCTGACTCGTGTTTGTTTTCTTCTGACTCGTGTTTGTTTTGATTTCTTCTGACTCGTGTTTGTTTTGTTTTCTTCT
>NW_026870284.1:32500-142500 GCF_963584025.1 Labrus mixtus
GTGCAGCGTTCACTGAGGCACGACGACCGATCACCGTTTGATCAGCTGCTCCGATCAGTCAGATGATTTTCTGACATTTGAAATTTGTTCGACTGCACACACTCTGATTTTTATATTTCTGACTAAAGAAGAAAGTGTGAAGTGATTGAAGGTGGTGAAAGGTTGAAATCTCTTCTGTCTTTCACTCTGCAGGGAGTAACTCCATATTCGCTCCTGTTCTTCTGCCTCCTTCCAGTGAGTTCAACATTTCACCTCTTTCAAAGGATTAGATTTTTCTGACTGCAGCTTGAAGACGACTCATCAGATCTTCATCTTTACTGAACGACTTACCTTTATGTTCCATCTTCTTTGTCTCCTCAGAGTTTCAGTCGGTGTCTTGCGGCAGCCTCCACCAGCTCGGGGAGGAGCTGCTGAAGCCGCCTCCTCTGCCGCCACGAAGGAAAGACGCCATGTCTGAATCCAAAGTAAGCGTTGATTAAAGTGACTCTGTCTTCAGTCTGTGAATCGTTCTGACCTGCTCGTGTCTCTGTGTGTCTCAGCTCAGCTCCAGGTCCAACAGCCCCCCGGCCATCCCGCCCCGACTGCCCCCTCCTCTGCCCAGAATCCAGCCTCGATCGCTGGTCTACAACGGCCCCCCAATGGACGGCCCCCTGCCCAGCCCCCCTCCCCCTCCCCCCAGAGACCCTATGCCCGACACACCTCCCCCGGTGCCTCAGCGGCCCCCGGAGATTTTCATCAACTACCCCCTCAACCTGCAGCCTTCCCCAGTGGGCCGATACCACTGGGACTTCAGCAGCTCCCCCAGCTCCCCCAACACCCCGCCCAGCACGCCGTCGCCTCGCGTCCCCCGCCGGACCTGCCCGCTCAGCGCCAGCCAGAACAGCCTCTGCCCTCTTCCTGTCCCCATCACCGCTCCGCCCGTCCCCCCGCGCCACAACTCCAGCCCACAACTCCCCAAACTCCCACCAAAGACATACAAAAGGGAGCTGCTGCAGCCGCCGCTACAAGGCCTCTCATTGGTGGAGAACAGCGACAGCAGCCAGTGAGTCTGCGTTACTTTAAACTAGGACACAGTGGACTGAACAGATCAGAGAAACTGCTCCACATGCCCCCCTGGCTCGCCCTCCGTATCGACCAATCACCTCCCTCCGCTGTGCCTCTCAGGGGATCAGTAGCTCCACCTTCATCTGAAACCCTCTGTGCCAATGAGAAACCCACACCGGTGTGCCAGCGTGTTTGTGTGGAGTACGGAGCGGGGTCAAAGTTCTCACCCCTCACTCTCTCTGCCCCGCCTACTGGCCCCTCCTCTTTTTGGAAGGGGTAGAAAGTGGGCAGGGCCTTGGAATTTGTAGCCTGAACTGTCGAGCTTTAGTTTGTGTGAGCTCACTGACCTTCAGCTCTCACTTTGTGTGTGAGCAGCAGACGTTTGCCAAAGTCTTATTTTATGCAGGGGGACGAGGGATTTTCTTTTTTAAACACTTTAAAAGAAAGGCATCACCCCCCCTCCCCCCCTCCTCCTCGCCCCCCCGCCTTGTATCTCATGTGAACACTGTGACTTTAAGACATGAGTCAGGCCTCTCTGCAGACACTGAAGTTGCCTTATCCGCTCCTCCCCGGACACACAGAGCCCAGAACACTCCATTTGCACATCGAGTTTGGACAAAGTGAGAGACCGGCGTTTCGACAGAGGGAGGACGCCACGGTTTCAAACAGCACGGGTCGAGGATGAAGACACAGAGACAAAAAACACTTTTTCTTGGTCCTGATGTCTTAAAGGATCCGGGCTGTCTGGACACTGTGCGACCAACTCTTCTTTAGTATTCAAACTCCCACCACAGCTGGGTCGGCTCCCCCTAGTGGCTGCTCCAGATACCTTAAATCACCCCTGAAAAGGAGGGTTTTGTTGAAGTTTGACTCACATTTCTGTTTCCTGCTTGAAAACATTTAGTTTGAAAGACTGAAATAACCCTCCTGCTTCACGCTCAGATGTGCCTTTTATTTTGTTTTCTACTTTACAGAAATAAGCAAACTAAAAAATCAAGTTGTCTATGTAATGTTTAGAACAAAGCTATACACTATGAACCTGTACATGTTTGTGGATACTGTGTATATATAACATGTATACACTAACGTAATCATTTGTATAAAGTGACAAAGGTTTTCTCCCCTGTTGTATCGTACATCCGCATCTGTTCAGTTGAATATTGTCTAATAATCCGACGCTGTTTCAGTCGGATACAAACAGCAACATGTCACTAACGTACTCACAGACAATCTGTCTCCCCCCCCCCTCGCTCAACATGCCAAGCACTTACTGAGACGTGTGCTTCACTTTGTACATCCTACTAATGGCCTTTTGTCCTTTTCAAAGACAATGCTGAGTCATCATAGTGAAGAATTGGACTTTTTCTTTCTCCTGATAAACTTTGTGCACTTTAGGCTTCAACAGTTGTTCTAGGTCATGTTTGTAAAAGTGTTCCTATGCAGCTGCTCCAACTCACTTTCCACGTGGACGGAGGCAGAAAGCGTCCAGCAAGTCCAGCGCCTCGTTAACCCCGGAGACCCCTCTCTCCTCTCTGAGGCCCCTCTCTCTCCTCTCTGAGGCCCCTCTCTCTCCTCTCTGAGGCCCCTCTCTCTCCTCTCTGAGACCCCTCTCTCTCCTCTCTGAGACCCCTCTCTCTCCTCTCTCTCCTCTCTGAGACCCCTCTCTCTCCTCTCTGAGACCCCTCTCTCTCCTCTCGCTCCTCTCTGAGACCCCTCTCTCCTCTCTGAGGCCCCTCTCTCTCCTCTCTCTCTCCTCTCTGAGACCCCTCTCTCTCCTCTCTGAGACCCCTCTCTCTCCTCTCGCTCCTCTCTGAGACCCCTCTCTCCTCTCTGAGGCCCCTCTCTCTCCTCTCTGAGGCCCCTCTCTCTCCTCTCTGAGGCCCCTCTCTCTCCTCTCTGAGACCCCTTTCTCTCCTCTCTCTCCTCTCTGAGACCTCTCTCTCTCCTCTCTGAGACCCCTCTCTCTCCTCTCTCTCCTCTCTGAGACCCCTTTCTCTCCTCTCTCTCCTCTCTGAGACCTCTCTCTCTCCTCTCTGAGACCCCTCTCTCTCCTCTCGCTCCTCTCTGAGACCTCTCTCTCTCCTCTCTGAGACCTCTCTCTCTCCTCTCTGAGACCCCTCTCTCTCCTCTCTGAGACCCCTCTCTCTCCTCTCTGAGACCCCTCTCTCTCCTCTCGCTCCTCTCTGAGACCTCTCTCTCTCCTCTCTGAGACCCCTCTCTCTCCTCTCTGAGACTCCTCTCTCTCTCCTCTCTGAGACCCCTCTCTCTCCTCTCTGAGACCCCTCTCTCCTCTCTCTCTCCTCTCTGAGACCCCTCTCTCTCCTCTCTGAGACCCCTCTCTCTCCTCTCGCTCCTCTCTGAGACCTCTCTCGCTCCTCTCTGAGACCTCTCTCTCTCCTCTCTGAGACCCCTCTCTCTCCTCTCTCTCCTCTCTGAGACCTCTCTCTCTCCTCTCTCTCCTCTCTGAGACCTCTCTCTCTCCTCTCTGAGACCCCTCTCTCTCCTCTCTGAGACCCCTCTCTCCTCTCTCTCCTCTCTGAGACCCCTCTCTCTCTCCTCTCTCTCTCCTCTCTGAGACCTCTCTCGCTCCTCTCTGAGACCCCTCTCTCTCCTCTCTCTCTCCTCTCTGAGACCTCTCTCTCTCCTCTCTGAGACCCCTCTCTCTCCTCTCTCTCTCCTCTCTGAGACCCCTCTCTCTCCTCTCTGAGACCCCTCTCTCTCCTCTCTGAGACCCCTCTCTCTCCTCTCGCTCCTCTCTGAGACCTCTCTCTCCTCTCTGAGACCCCTCTCTCTCCTCTCTCTCCTCTCTGAGACCCCTCTCTCTCTCCTCTCTCTCTCCTCTCTGAGACCTCTCTCTCCTCTCTCCTCTCTGAGACCTCTCTCTCTCTCTCCTCTCTGAGACCCCTCTCTCTCCTCTCTGAGACCTCTCTCTCTCCTCTCTGAGACCCCTCTCTCTCCTCTCTCTCCTCTCTGAGACCCCTCTCTCTCCTCTCTGAGACCCCTCTCTCTCCTCTCTCTCTCCTCTCTGAGACCCCTCTCTCTCCTCTCTGAGACCCCTCTCTCTCCTCTCTGAGACCCCTCTCTCTCCTCTCGCTCCTCTCTGAGACCTCTCTCTCTCCTCTCTGAGACCCCTCTCTCTCCTCTCTCTCCTCTCTGAGGAGCGGAGCTTCACATGAAGTCCTAACACTTCTCTGTCCCTTCCCACAGTCAGTATTGGCGAGCTTAATTAGCCAAAATCCATTTTCAGTGAGTAGATTTCCGCCCTGACAGAGTCCTGTGTAACAGCCTGATCCAGCAGCAGGTTGATTTGATGGTTTGTGGCCTTTTAACTGCTTTGTATTAATATTAACGGTCTTGATGAGATTAATAAATCACCCAGTCTTATTTTGTACTGAACTACTCATTGCTCTCTTCTTTTTTTATTTAGCTTCCTCTCTGATATGTGCTTAACGTCAGAGGACAATATGAATATAGAAAAAAAGCAAACGATTCATAAATTAATGTTTTTTTTACCTAGCTAGCTCACTGTTAGCTTCCAGCCACAGACAGCTAGCCTTGTTGAATCAAATATATTTACCAGAACATCCCAGACTCACTATTTATTACTCTTTAGGTTTGTAGTGTTCCCGAACAGATTGAATTCTGTCCCGGGTGTTCTATTGAATACTGCTACCCATCCAACAGGTTCTGCGCACAGGGGGCTGCGCACAGGTTCTGCGCACAGGGGGCTGCGCACAGGTTCTGCGCACAGGTTCTGCGCACAGGGGGCTGCGCACAGGTTCTGCGCACAGGGGTCTGCGCACAGGGGGCTGCGCACGGGGCTGCGCACGGGGCTGCGCACAGGTTCTGCGCACAGGTTCTGCGCACAGGGGGCTGCGCACAGGTTCTGCGCACAGGGGGCTGCGCACAGGTTCTGCGCACGGGGCTGTGCACAGGGGGCTTCTTCCTCTGAAATCTAACATGAGTCTTATTTGAAAGGACCATTCATCCATCGAGAAATGCTTCCTCAGAAATCTACAATCTGCATTTCTTCACAGGGGACATGAATGGCTGTTAATATCGTTTTTCGCTATGGTTGCATTTTTCAACGGAGCACCAGAACACAGTTACGTAGTTGCTAGGCAACTAGCGGAGACTACTGACGGCGGGAAGCCAGGAACTGAAAGGTAAAACAACAAATAACGTTTTTAAATCTATATTTTCTGTATATTCAACCAACTATATATAAACTATCAGCACTGTGTTGTTTCCAGTGATTTCGTTTATCTCAAACACTAAAATCTATTTTAATAAAACACGTTGTGTCTTCCTTTAGTGACAAATTATGTTTTATATAACTACCTTAAAAAGAGTTATTTTTCAGGATTTAGTCTAAACTGTCCACAGGAAAATAAAGGTTGACCAACTGAAGTGAAAGTACCAAATATCCTTTTCAAAATAAGTTTAGATCATCAGAATTGAACTAATAGAACACAAACATTCCTGGCTGATCTATTTAATGATTATGACCATTGTGACTGGACTATAAATGTTTTAGTTGAGTTAAAGCTCATCTTAAGAGTATTTTTATTTCCTCCATATGTCGACTGTTTGTTTGCTTTTTAATATGTTTGAAAAAAGTACAAGTAGCCTGAAACTTCCCAAAGCTTGTTTTAGTCCAACCAAAAGTCCCAAATATCACAAATGCTTTCAAATTATCTCAAAACAGAAAAGATGAAAGGAACCCTCACATTTAAAAAGTAAACATCATGATTATTTAAGAAATAATTATTCAAATAGTTTCACTTGTTTTTCTGTCAGTTCTCTGATTAATCGACCAAAAAAAAAAGAAGGAACTGCAGGATTTTACACTTCAGTGTCAGCTTCATTTTTAAACACCGGGAGTTACTGCTTGATGTGAAGATGAACGATAAAGAAGTCAAATGAACAGTAAGTCCCTATGAGATGAAGTCAAGAAGATATCATCTACCTCCATGGTGCATTAATTACTACCTGAGTATATAAACTCTAAAACTAATTATCCTCTAACCCACATGTCATCAGGTGTGTGTGTGTGTGTGTGTGTCTGTCTGTCTGTCTGTCTGTCTGTCTCTCTCTCTCTCTCTCTCTCTCTCTCTCTCTCTCTCTCTCTCTCTCTCTCTCTCTCTCTCTCTCTCTCTCTCTCTCTGTGTGTGTGTGAGAGAGAGCCTTTCTTTGTCAAATTCATCAAATAATCTCTCAACATGGCTTCACATGTTCTTTGACCTTCAAACAGTTTTTAGAGCGGCTCCTCTGGTTTCCGGGTTAGAGCGGGTCAAACGGTGCTGCACGGTCCCTCGCTGTCCTCGCTGTCATCCCACAATCCTCCGCTGCTCGTGGCCGCCGCGTAGTTAACACCTCGCTGCTGAGACAGGCCGGGTCTAAAGACATGCAACAGGAAAGTGAATTTATTTAGTTTTTAACTTTACGAGCAGGTTTGCATTGTTAGTAAGGAGCTTTGTTATTCACGGGAATTGAACCTAGTATCTTCCAATTGGTGGACTTACCAGCGGGCTTACCCACTGGGCCACAGTGAAGATGACGAGTGTGAATTTAGTTTTTAACATTAAGGCGCTCTGATGGAGGCGCTCACCTCAGACCGTCTCTGCTCGGGTTGAAGTTCTGGAAACTTTTCCTCGCTGCAGCTTGGATGGGGATGAAGCTTTGTCTGTTGTCTCTCTCTGGAGCTGAATCAGCCTGAAGGACAGGAAGTGATGTCAGAGTGTTACTGACAGGAAACAGAGTGATGCACAGCGCGGTCAGGAGGGTACAGAGATCATGACTGAATACTGGTCAGAGGGCGTGGCTACAAACAGGTACATGAACATGTACACCAAGTGCCTGAAATATCATTAAGTAACCACTAGGGGGCAGCAAATTGAATTTCTCAAACATTTCACTCTTTAACTCTAAATAAAAAAAAATCTAAGACTTTTGCAGAGTATGTGCTGACTGAACAAGACCACCTGAGTCACTGCAGCCCCTCACCAGACATCGGCTACATGATGCCGGACTGCTAAACGGTTTGCTGGCGTGAAGCAAAAAGGCCGTCACATAGCGCTGCTGTCAAAAAAATGGACTCACTGCTGCCCCCTATATTTGTTTTTTTATTTAAAGTTTATGTAACCAGGAAAGAGTGTCTAAAGAGTCTAAAAAGAGCATCCTGGGGCACACATGGGGGCGTCTCCAGGATCTCTGGGAGGTCCCCCCCCCCCCCCAGTTCAGTCATGAGAGGAGTGAACTCTTTGATACCCTCAAACAGACCTCATTATCTAACTTTATGTTACAGCTTTAAAAACTAACCACCTGTTTGGATGGATCGTCCCAGATGGGCCTGAAGGCACTTTTTGGATGAAGGGGCGGCGACCCCTTCTTGACGCTGACCAGCCTCTTCCCGTAGGAGCTGACGAGGCACGGCTTGGGCCCGTCTGCACACGGCGCTGCGGGGCTCCTCAGGGGGGGGTGGGGGGTCAGTCTGGGGATCTGCCACCTCAGACACACCGTCCTCTCTCTTGGTGCCTCCCTCTGCTGCTGCTGGCTGTACGAGGGTTTCAGCAGCACCGGCACCTGGCTGTCCTCCTCCTCCCCCTCGTCCCCCTCCTCCCCCTCGTCCTCCTCGTCCTCCCGGCGCAGCGTGCCGTCAGGGCTGCATGAGGTCACAGAGGAGAAGTCGAAGGCTGAGGTGTCGTCTGGGTCCGTCTCACAATCCTCCAGGCTGGGGTGGGTGTGAGGTCCCTCCAGCTCGTTAGTCCCCTTCCCTGTGGGATGGCTGAAGGTGCCCTGACCCGAGTCACTATTGTCCCCCCACCCGGCGGTGTCGGGGGTGAGAAGCGAGCAGTGAGCGTGTCCACAGTCTCTGGCTGGCGTGTTCTGGACGCCACGGTCTCTTCCGCAACTCTTCCTCCTCACCGGGCTGCAGGACCAGCGCTCGAGATGCATCGTGTGACAGCCGTCGACCCCGTTGGTGAGGCCGGTGACCTGCTGCTGGTCTCTGTGAGAGAGAGAGAGGGAGGTCATTAAACCAGGACGCCCTCATTAACCAGGAAGAGAGAGAGGGAGGTCACTATACCAGGACACCCTCATTAACCAGAGAGAGAGAGAGGGAGGTCACTATACCAGGACACCCTCATTAACCAGGAAGAGAGAGAGGGAGGTCACTATACCAGGACACCCTCATTAACCAGAGAGAGAGAGAGGGAGGTCACTATACCAGGACGCCCTCATTAACCAGAGAGAGAGAGAGGGAGGTCACTATACCAGGACACCCTCATTAACCAGAGAGAGAGAGAGGGAGGTCACTATACCAGGACACCCTCATTAACCAGGAAGAGAGAGAGGGAGGTCACTATACCAGGACGCCCTCATTAACCAGGAAGAGAGAGAGGGAGGTCACTAAACCAGGATGCCCTCATTAACCAGAGAGAGAGAGAGGGAGGTCACTATACCAGGACACCCTCATTAACCAGGAAGAGAGAGAGGGAGGTCACTATACCAGGACACCCTCATTAACCAGAGAGAGAGAGAGGGAGGTCACTATACCAGGATGCCCTCATTAACCAGGAAGAGAGAGAGGGAGGTCACTAAATCAGGACACCCTCATTAACCAGAGAGAGAGAGCGAGGGAGGTCACTATACCAGGATGCCCTCATTAACCAGGAAGAGAGAGAGGGAGGTCACTAAACCAGGACGCCCTCATTAACCAGGGAGAGAGAGAGGGAGGTCACTATGCCAGGATGCCCTCATTAACCAGGGAGAGAGAGAGGGAGGTCATTAAACCAGGACACCCTCATTAACCAGGGAGAGAGAGGTCATTAAACCAGGACGCCCTCATTAACCAGGGAGAGAGAGAGGGAGGTCACTAAACCAGGACGCCCTCATTAACCAGGGAGAGAGAGAGGGAGGTCATTAAACCAGGACGCCCTCATTAACCAGGGAGAGAGAGGTCATTAAACCAGGACGCCCTCATTAACCAGGGAGAGAGAGAGATGTCACTAAACCAGGATGCCCTCATTAACCAGAGAGAGAGGGAGGTCACTAAATCAGGACACCCTCATTAACCAGAGAGAGAGAGAGGGAGGTCGCTAAATCAGGACACCCTCATTAACCAGAGAGAGAGAGAGGGAGGTCACTAAACCAGGACGCCCTCATTAACCAGGGAGAGAGAGAGGGAGGTCATTAAACCAGGACACCCTCATTAACCAGGGAGAGAGAGGTCATTAAACCAGGACGCCCTCATTAACCAGGGAGAGAGAGAGATGTCACTAAACCAGGATGCCCTCATTAACCAGAGAGAGAGGGAGGTCACTAAATCAGGACACCCTCATTAACCAGAGAGAGAGAGAGGGAGGTCGCTAAATCAGGACACCCTCATTAACCAGAGAGAGAGAGAGGGAGGTCACTAAACCAGGACGCCCTCATTAACCAGAGAGAGAGGGAGGTCACTAAATCAGGATGCCCTCATTAACCAGGGAGAGAGAGAGGGAGGTCATTAAACCAGGACGCCCTCATTAACCAGGGAGAGAGAGGGAGGTCACTAAATCAGGACACCCTCATTAACCAGAGAGAGAGAGAGATGTCACTAAACCAGGACGCCCTCATTAACCAGAGAGAGAGAGAGATGTCACTAAACCAGGACGCCCTCATTAACCAGAGAGAGAGAGAGATGTCACTAAACCAGGACGCCCTCATTAACCAGAGAGAGAGGGAGGTCGCTAAATCAGGACACCCTCATTAACCAGAGAGAGAGAGAGGGAGGTCACTATACCAGGACGCCCTCATTAACCAGGGAGAGAGAGAGGGAGGTCACTATACCAGGACGCCCTCATTAACCAGGGAGAGAGAGAGGGAGGTGTGTAGCCAGCAGAGGGCGCCACTCACCTGTGAGCTGCGGCGTTGGACTCCTGATGAGCCTCTCTGGTTTGTTGGCTCCTCATGCAACAGTTCACAGACACTCCAGCAGCCGCTGCATCAGAGCAGCTGCAGAAAACAAAAATAGTTTTAATATAAACTCAGGAGAAATGTGACCTGATGTCTCTGTGCTCGCTGACCTTTGTGCAGTTCCGTCTCCTTCCTCCCATCGGACGTCTTCCTCCAGGATGGCGTGACAGTGAGACAGAACGCTCCTCAGCGCTCGCTCAGTGCCAAGCAGGAGGCTGCAGTCAGGATGCTCTTTACCCGTCCACTGCAGCAAGTTCTGCAGGAGACCTCATTATTAATATTCTTTAATAAGCTCTGATCAGTGTATTCACTACACTCACCTGGATGTGGCTCAGGTAGCTGTGAACACGAGAGAGCGGCGCCAGCAGCAGCGAGAGCAGCTTCATCTCCTCTCTCTCCGTCTGTTTCATGGAAACATAAAACACGGTTATGAGACGCTCACTAACAGGTCAGAGTTTTGTAGAAGGAAACTTCCTGCGCTTCAGCTGCTCCACAAACGGAGGTCAGCACTCTCAGATGATTCAAATATCATTCAGTGGACTCAGACAGGATCTAAAGAAATTCATTTCAAGGAACCTAAATGATTTATCCTTCAGTGATCCGTGTGTACTACAGCTTTAAATATGTAAATGAGCTGTGTCTGACCACGCCCCTTCTCTTGAAGGGCTTGGGTGTACTCGGTCTTTCTCGCTCCATGTCCTATTGTTTACGGTGAGAAGGCAGACTCAGAGGGCAGAACAAACACCTAGCTGTGGGAGTGTCACCCACCTGGGGGAGGGGCTAATGCCCTTTGTGATGTCATAAAGGGAAAATCTCCAAACGGCCTGTTTGAGCACACATTTTCTGAAAAGTGGAGCAGGCAGAAGACGAAGAGGATGGACGCAGGGGGGAGGCGCCGGGCCTCCCGTCCATGTAAACACAGCTCTAACAACAACACAGCCAGCGGAACTCAAGCTTCATGTAACATGTTGAACTCTCCTTTAACGCCTCGCTCTCTCTCTACCTGCTTTTTGTTGCTTTTCTGTGGACGGTGATTCAGTCTGTTGAACTCGAGCGAGAGGAAAGAAGCCAGCGTAGTCGTGTATCCGAGGTACATGTCTGAGAACGTGGTCTGTAAAACAAACAAGACGTTTTCAGCTCAGTCTCACTGAACACTTGATTTGATTCTGTAGAAGAAGAACTCACGTCGTTCTGACCGACGAGCTGCACCAGGATGTCTCCCACCAGAGACTTCCAGTGATCAGCTGATAATCTCTCCTGCAGAGTGTTCCTGAAGAGCAGGTGATGCTGCAGCAGCTGCTCCACACACTTCAGGTGAGTCTGACTGGATCACACACACACACACACACACACACACACACACACACACAGAGACACACACACACAGACACACACACACACACACACACACACACACACACACACACACAGAGACACACACACACACACACACACACACACACACACACACAGACACACACACACACACACACACACACACACACACACAGAGACACACACACACACACACAGAGACACACACACACACACACACACACACACACACACACACACACATACAGACACACACACAGAGACGCATACACACACACACACACACACACACACACACACACACACACACACACACACACAGAGACGCATACACACACACACACACACACACAGAGACACACACACACACACACACACACACACACACACACACAGAGACACACACACACACACACACACACACACAGAGACACACACACACACACACACACACACACACAGAGACACACACACACACACACACAGACACACACACACACACACACATACACACAGAGACACACACACACACACACACATACACACAGAGACACACACACACACACACACACACACACACACACACACAGACGCATACACACAGAGACACACACACACACACAGGTTTCCTCATTGAATGGATGTTTTTCTGTGTTTCTGAAACATCTCGATGTTTCCTCACTCACTGCGGCTCGGTGGTGGTCTGGTGAGCGGGCAGACTCTTGTATTTGTCGTACAGCTGGTTTAACGTTGACACATATTCCCACTCAGAGTGCAGCAGCTGCATGGACACCTGATGTCGAGCGTCTGAAGAACAGAAGGAGAGGTGAGTATGAGTGGTCAGGGTTATAACACACCTTACAGGTAAACTCCTCACCTGTGCCTTCACTCAGTCCTGCTTTGAGTCCCTGCAGGAAACAGTGCAGCAGCAGTTTTCCTCTGGACAGACAGGCAGCAGACGAACGGTCACACGGCGCCTCTGCTGGCTCGCTGCTGTGGACAGACGGTGAAATGTTTGAAGGTTATCAGCAGAACCTTCAGCCTGCTGAACTGAGCTCATCAATGAGTCTGAAGTGAGATCATGAAATCACAAGAACACAAACTGGACTTTTTACCTTTCTCTGAGTTTGGATGTGGAGCTCTTTGCGTCCTGCAGAGGTCGCTGTTTGTGACTGTACAGCTGTAAGATCTGACACTGCATCACCCCGAGCTCCTCCTGCACACAGAGAACAACCTTCAGTTCACTCTGAAGTTTACTATCTGAGTTTAGTTTGTGAGTTTAGTTTCATATCTGAGATTAGTTTCTGAGTTTAGTTTCTGAGTTTAGATTGTGAGTTTAGTTTCTGAGTTTAGATTGTGAGTTTAGTTTCTGAGTTTAGTTTCTGAGTTTAGTTTCTGAGTTTAGTTTCTGAATTTAGATTGTGAGTTTAGATTGTGAGTTTAGTTTCTGAGTTTAGTTTCTGAGTTTAGTTTCTGAATTTAGATTGTGAGTTTAGATTGTGAGTTTAGTTTCTGAGTTTAGTTTCTGAATTTAGATTGTGAGTTTAGTTTCTGAGTTTAGTTTCTGAGTTTAGTTTCTGAATTTAGATTGTGAGTTTAGTTTCTGAGTTTAGTTTCTGAGTTTAGTTTCTGAATTTAGATTGTGAGTTTAGATTGTGAGTTTAGTTTCTGAATTTAGATTGTGAGTTTAGTTTCTGAGTTTAGTTTCTGAGTTTAGTTTCTGAGTTTAGTTTCTGAATTTAGATTGTGAGTTTAGTTTCTGAATTTATATTGTGAGTTTAGTTTCTGAATTTATATTGTGAGTTTAGTTTCTGAGTTTAGTTTCTGAGTTTAGTTTCTGAGTTTAGTTTCTGAGTTTAGTTTCTGAATTTAGATTGTGAGTTCAGATTGTGAGTTTAGTTTCTGAGTTTAGTTTCTGAGTTTAGTTTCTGAATTTAGATTGTGAGTTTAGATTGTGAGTTTAGTTTCTGAATTTAGATTGTGAATTTAGATTGTGAGTTTAGTTTCTGAATTTAGATTGTGAGTTCAGTTTCTGAGTTTAGATTGTGAGTTTAGTTTCTGAGTTCAGATTGTGAGTTTAGATTGTGAGTTTAGTTTCTGAGTTTAGTTTCTGAATTTAGATTGTGAATTTAGATTGTGAGTTTAGTTTCTGAATTTAGATTGTGAGTTCAGTTTCTGAGTTTAGATTGTGAGTTTAGTTTCTGAGTTCAGATTGTGAGTTTAGTTTCTGAATTTAGATTGTGAGTTTAGTTTCTGAATTTAGATTGTGAGTTCAGATTGTGAGTTTAGATTGTGAGTTTAGTTTCTGAGTTCAGATTGTGAGTTTAGATTGTGAGTTTAGTTTCTGAATTTAGATTGTGAGTTTAGTTTCTGAGTTTAGTTTCTGAATTTAGATTGTGAGTTTAGATTGTGAGTTTAGTTTCTGAGTTTAGTTTCTGAATTTAGATTGTGAATTTAGATTGTGAGTTTAGTTTCTGAATTTAGATTGTGAGTTCAGTTTCTGAGTTTAGATTGTGAGTTTAGTTTCTGAGTTCAGATTGTGAGTTTAGATTGTGAGTTTAGTTTCTGAGTTTAGTTTCTGAGTTTAGATTCTGAGTTTAGATTCTGAGTTTAGTTTCTGAGTTTAGTTTCTGAGTTTAGATTGT
The DNA here is from genome assembly GCF_963584025.1 of Labrus mixtus. Taxonomy (NCBI): domain Eukaryota; kingdom Metazoa; phylum Chordata; class Actinopteri; order Labriformes; family Labridae; genus Labrus; species Labrus mixtus. The sequence goes on from NW_026870284.1 coordinate 46,480, forward strand.
GAGTTTAGTTTCTGAGTTTAGTTTCTGAGTTTAGTTTCTGATTTTAGATTGTGAGTTTAGTTTCTGAGTTTAGTTTCTGAGTTTAGTTTCTGAATTTAGATTGTGAGTTTAGTTTCTGAGTTTAGTTTCTGAATTTAGATTGTGAGTTTAGATTGTGAGTTTAGTTTCTGAGTTTAGTTTCTGAGTTTAGTTTCTGAATTTAGATTGTGAGTTGAGATTGTGAGTTTAGTTTGTGAGTTTAGTTTCTGAATTTAGATTGTGAGTTTAGTTTCTGAGTTCAGATTGTGAGTTTAGATTGTGAGTTTAGTTTCTGAGTTTAGATTGTGAGTTTAGTTTCTGAGTTCAGATTGTGAGTTTAGATTGTGAGTTTAGTTTCTGAGTTTAGTTTCTGAGTTTAGTTTCTGAGTTTAGATTCTGAGTTTAGATTGTGAGTTTAGTTTCTGAGTTTAGTTTCTGAATTTAGTTTCTGAGTTTAGTTTCTGAGTTTAGATTCTGAGTTTAGTTTCTGAGTTTAGATTGTGAGTTTAGTTTTTGAGTTCAGATTGTGAGTTTAGATTGTGAGTTTAGTTTCTGAGTTTAGTTTCTGAGTTTAGATTCTGAGTTTAGATTCTGAGTTTAGTTTCTGAGTTTAGTTTCTGAGTTTAGATTGTGAGTTTAGTTTCTGAGTTTAGTTTCTGAGTTTAGTTTCTGAATTTAGATTGTGAGTTTAGTTTCTGAGTTTAGTTTCTGAGTTTAGTTTCTGAATTTAGATTGTGAGTTTAGTTTCTGAGTTTAGTTTCTGAATTTAGATTGTGAGTTTAGATTGTGAGTTTAGTTTCTGAGTTTAGTTTCTGAGTTTAGTTTCTGAATTTAGATTGTGAGTTTAGATTGTGAGTTTAGTTTCTGAGTTTAGTTTCTGAATTTAGATTGTGAATTTAGATTGTGAGTTTAGTTTCTGAATTTAGATTGTGAGTTCAGTTTCTGAGTTTAGATTGTGAGTTCAGTTTCTGAATTTAGATTGTGAGTTTAGATTGTGAGTTTAGTTTCTGAGTTTAGATTCTGAGTTTAGATTGTGAGTTTAGTTTCTGAGTTTAGTTTCTGAATTTAGTTTCTGAGTTCAGTTTCTGAGTTTAGATTGTGAGTTTAGATTGTGAGTTTAGATTGTGAGTTTAGTTTCTGAGTTTAGTTTCTGAGTTTAGATTGTGAATTTAGATTGTGAGTTTAGTTTCTGAATTTAGATTGTGAGTTCAGTTTCTGAATTTAGATTGTGAGTTTAGATTGTGAGTTTAGTTTCTGAGTTTAGTTTCTGAGTTTAGATTCTGAGTTTAGATTGTGAGTTTAGTTTCTGAGTTTAGTTTCTGAATTTAGTTTCTGAGTTCAGTTTCTGAGTTTAGATTGTGAGTTTAGATTGTGAGTTTAGATTGTGAGTTTAGTTTCTGAGTTTAGTTTCTGAGTTTTGTTTCTGAGTTTAGATTGTGAGTTTAGATTGTGAGTTTAGTTTCTGAATTTAGTTTCTGAATTTAGATTGTGAGTTTAGTTTCTGAATTTAGTTTCTGAATTTAGTTTCTGAGTTTAGTTTTTGAGTGTAGATTGTGAGTTTAGTTTCTGAGTTTAGATTGTGAGTTTAGATTGTGAGTTTAGATTGTGAGTTTAGATTGTGAGTTTAGTTTCTGAATTTAGATTGCAAATTTAGATTGTGAGTTCAGTTTCTGAGTTTAGATTGTGAGTTCAGTTTCTGAGTTTAGATTGTGAGTTCAGTTTCTGAGTTTAGATTGTGAGTTCAGATTGTGAGTTCAGTTTCTGAGTTTAGATTGTGAGTTTAGATTGTGAGTTTAGTTTCTGAATTTAGATTGTGAGTTTAGTTTCTGAGTTTAGATTGTGAGTTTAGTTTCTGAATTTAGATTGTGAGTTTAGTTTCTGAATTTAGTTTCTGAATTTAGTTTCTGAGTTTAGTTTTTGAGTGTAGATTGTGAGTTTATTTTCTGAGTTTAGATTGTGAGTTTAGATTGTGAGGTTAGTTTTTGAGTTTAGATTTTAAGTTTAGATTGTGAGTTTAGTTTCTGAATTTAGATTGTGAGTTTAGTTTCTGAATTTTGTTTCTGAGTTTAGATTCTGAGTTTAGATTGTGAGTTTAGTTTCTGAATTTAGTTTCTGAATTTAGATTGTGAGTTTAGTTTCTGAATTTAGTTTCTGAATTTAGTTTCTGAGTTTAGTTTTTGAGTGTAGATTGTGAGTTTAGTTTCTGAGTTTAGATTGTGAGTTTAGATTGTGAGTTCAGATTGTGAGTTTAGTTTAGTTTCTGAGTTTAGTTTCTGAATTTAGTTTCTGAGTTCAGTTTCTGAGTTTAGATTGTGAGTTTAGTTTTTGAGTTTAGATTGTGAGTTTAGTTTCTGAGTTTAGATTGTGAGTTTAGTTTCTGAGTTTAGTTTCTGAGTTTAGTTTCTGAGTTCAGATTGTGAGTTTAGTTTCTGAGTTTAGATTGTGAGTTTAGTTTCTGAGTTCAGTTTCTGAGTTTAGTTTCTGAGTTCAGATTGTGAGTTTAGATTGTGAGTTTAGTTTCTGAGTTTAGTTTCTGAGTTTAGATTGTGAGTTTAGATTGTGAGTTTAGTTTCTGAGTTTAGTTTCTGAGTTTAGATTGTGAGTTTAGTTTCTGAGTTTAGTTTCTGAGTTTAGTTTCTGAGTTTAGTTTCTGAGTTTAGTTTCTGAGTTCAGATTGTGAGTTTAGTTTCTGAGTTCAGATTGTGAGTTTAGTTTTTGAGTTTAGATTGTGAGTTTAGATTGTGAGTTTAGTTTCTGAGTTTAGTTTCTGAGTTCAGATTGTGAGTTTAGTTTCTGAATTTAGTTTCTGAATTTAGATTGTGAGTTTAGCTTCTGAATTTAGTTTCTGAGTTTAGTTTCTGAGTTTAAATTATGAGTTTAGTTTAGTTTCTGAGTTTAGTTTCTGAATTTAGATTCTGAGTTCAGTTTCTGAGTTCAGATTGTGAGTTTAGTTTTTGAGTTTAGATTGTGAGTTTAGTTTCTGAGTTTAGATTGTGAGTTTAGTTTCTGAGTTTAGTTTCTGAGTTTTGTTTCTGAGTTTTGTTTCTGAGTTTAGATTCTGAGTTTAGATTGTGAGTTTAGTTTCTGAATTTAGTTTCTGAATTTAGATTGTGAGTTTAGTTTCTGAATTTAGTTTCTGAATTTAGTTTCTGAGTTTAGTTTTTGAGTGTAGATTGTGAGTTTAGTTTCTGAGTTTAGATTGTGAGTTTAGATTGTGAGTTTAGTTTTTGAGTGTAGATTGTGAGTTTAGTTTCTGAATTTAGATTGTGAGTTTAGATTGTGAGTTTAGTTTCTGAGTTTAGTTTCTGAATTTAGATTGCAAATTTAGATTGTGAGTTCAGTTTCTGAGTTTAGATTGTGAGTTCAGTTTCTGAGTTTAGATTGTGAGTTCAGTTTCTGAGTTTAGATTGTGAGTTCAGATTGTGAGTTTAGTTTCTGAGTTTAGATTGTGAGTTTAGTTTCTGAGTTTAGATTGTGAGTTTAGTTTCTGAGTTTAGTTTCTGAGTTTAGTTTCTGAGTTTAGTTTCTGAGTTTAGTTTCTGAGTTCAGATTGTGAGTTTAGTTTCTGAGTTCAGATTGTGAGTTTAGTTTTTGAGTTTAGATTGTGAGTTTAGATTGTGAGTTTAGTTTCTGAGTTTAGTTTCTGAGTTCAGATTGTGAGTTTAGTTTCTGAATTTAGTTTCTGAATTTAGATTGTGAGTTTAGCTTCTGAATTTAGTTTCTGAGTTTAGTTTCTGAGTTTAAATTATGAGTTTAGTTTAGTTTCTGAGTTTAGTTTTTGAGTGTAGATTGTGAGTTTAGTTTCTGAATTTAGTTTCTGAATTTAGTTTCTGAGTTTAGTTTTTGAGTGTAGATTGTGAGTTTATTTTCTGAGTTTAGATTGTGAGTTTAGATTGTGAGGTTTGTTTTTGAGTTTAGATTGTGAGTTTAGATTGTGAGTTTAGTTTCTGAATTTAGTTTCTGAATTTAGATTGTGAGTTTAGTTTCTGAATTTAGTTTCTGAGTTTAGTTTCTGAGTTTAAATTATGAGTTTAGTTTAGTTTCTGAGTTTAGTTTTTGAGTGTAGATTGTGAGTTTAGTTTCTGAGTTTAGATTGTGAGTTTAGATTCTGAATTTAGTTTCTGAATTTAGATTGTGAGTTTAGTTTCTGAATTTAGTTTCTGAATTTAGTTTCTGAGTTTAGTTTTTGAGTGTAGATTGTGAGTTTAGTTTCTGAGTTTAGATTGTGAGTTTAGATTGTGAGTTTAGATTGTGAGGTTAGTTTTTGAGTTTAGATTGTGAGTTTAGATTGTGAGTTTAGTTTCTGAGTTTAGATTGTGAGTTTAGTTTCTGAGTTTAGTTTCTGAGTTTAGTTTCTGAGTTCAGATTGTGAGTTTAGATTGTGAGTTTAGTTTCTGAGTTTAGATTGTGAGTTTAGATTGTGAGTTTAGTTTCTGAGTTCAGATTGTGAGTTTAGTTTCTGAGTTTAGTTTCTGAGTTTAGTTTTTGAGTTCAGATTGTGAGTTTAGATTGTGAGTTTAGTTTCTGAGTTTAGATTGTGAGTTTAGTTTCTGAGTTTAGTTTCTGTGTTTAGTTTCTGAGTTCAGATTGTGAGTTTAGTTTCTGAGTTCAGATTGTGAGTTTAGTTTTTGATTTTAGATTGTGAGTTTAGATTGTGAGTTTTGATTGTGAGTTTAGTTTCTGAATTTAGATTGTGAGTTTAGATTGTGAGTTTAGTTTCTGAGTTTAGTTTCTGAATTTAGATTGCAAATTTAGATTGTGAGTTCAGTTTCTGAGTTTAGATTGTGAGTTCAGTTTCTGAGTTTAGATTGTGAGTTCAGTTTCTGAGTTTAGATTGTGAGTTCAGATTGTGAGTTTAGTTTCTGAATTTAGATTGTGAGTTTAGATTGTGAGTTTAGTTTCTGAGTTTAGATTGTGAGTTTAGTTTCTGAGTTTAGATTGTGAGTTTAGATTGTGAGTTTAGTTTCTGAATTTAGATTGTGAGTTTAGTTTCTGAATTTAGTTTCTGAATTTAGTTTCTGAGTTTAGTTTTTGAGTGTAGATTGTGAGTTTAGTTTCTGAGTTTAGATTGTGAGTTTAGATTGTGAGGTTAGTTTTTGAGTTTAGATTGTGAGTTTAGATTGTGAGTTTAGTTTCTGAGTTTAGTTTCTGAGTTCAGATTGTGAGTTTAGTTTCTGAATTTAGTTTCTGAGTTTAGTTTCTGAGTTTAAATTATGAGTTTAGTTTAGTTTCTGAGTTTAGTTTTTGAGTGTAGATTGTGAGTTTAGTTTCTGAGTTTAGATTGTGAGTTTAGATTCTGAATTTAGTTTCTGAATTTAGATTGTGAGTTTAGTTTCTGAATTTAGTTTCTGAATTTAGTTTCTGAGTTTAGTTTTTGAGTGTAGATTCTGAGTTTAGTTTCTGAGTTTAGATTGTGAGTTTAGATTGTGAGTTTAGATTGTGAGTTTAGATTGTGAGTTTAGTTTCTGAGTTTAGATTGTGAGTTTAGATTGTGAGTTTAGTTTTTGAGTGTAGATTTTGAGTTTAGATTGTGAGTTTAGTTTCTGAGTTTAGTTTCTGAGTTCAGATTGTGAGTTTAGTTTCTGAATTTAGTTTCTGAATTTAGATTGTGAGTTTAGTTTCTGAATTTAGTTTCTGAGTTTAGTTTCTGAGTTTAAATTATGAGTTTAGTTTAGTTTCTGAGTTTAGTTTCTGAATTTAGTTTCTGAGTTTAGATTGTGAGTTTAGTTTTTGAGTTTAGATTGTGAGTTTAGTTTCTGAGTTTAGATTGTGAGTTTAGTTTCTGAGTTTAGTTTCTGAGTTTTGTTTCAGAGTTTTGTTTCTGAGTTTAGATTCTGAGTTTAGATTGTGAGTTTAGTTTCTGAATTTAGTTTCTGAATTTAGATTGTGAGTTTAGTTTCTGAATTTAGTTTCTGAATTTAGTTTCTGTGTTTAGTTTCTGAGTTTTGATTGTGAGTTTAGTTTCTGAGTTTAGATTGTGAGTTTAGATTGTGAGTTTAGTTTGTGAGTTTAGATTGTGAGTTTAGTTTGTGAGTTTAGATTGTGAGTTTAGTTTCTGAGTTTAGATTGTGAGTTTAGTTTCTGAGTTTAGTTTCTGAGTTCAGATTGTGAGTTTAGTTTCTGAATTTAGTTTCTGAGTTCAGATTGTGAGTTTAGTTTCTGAATTTAGTTTCTGAATTTAGATTGTGAGTTTAGTTTCTGAATTTAGTTTCTGAATTTAGTTTCTGTGTTTAGTTTCTGAGTTGAGATTGTGAGTTTAGTTTCTGAATTTAGTTTGTGAGTTTAGTTTTTGAGTGTAGATTGTGAGTTTAGTTTCTGAGTTTAGATTGTGAGTTTAGATTGTGAGTTTAGATTGTGAGTTTAGATTGTGAGTTTAGTTTCTGAGTTTAGATTGTGAGTTTAGTTTCTGAGTTTAGATTGTGAGTTTAGATTGTGAGTTTAGTTTCTGAATTTAGATTGTGAGTTTAGTTTCTGAATTTAGTTTCTGAATTTAGTTCCTGAGTTTAGTTTTTGAGTGTAGATTTTGAGTTTAGATTGTGAGTTTAGTTTCTGAATTTAGTTTGTGAGTTTAGTTTTTGAGTGTAGATTGTGAGTTTAGTTTCTGAGTTTAGATTGTGAGTTTAGATTGTGAGTTTAGATTGTGAGTTTAGATTGTGAGTTTAGTTTCTGAGTTTAGATTGTGAGTTTAGTTTCTGAGTTTAGATTGTGAGTTTAGATTGTGAGTTTAGTTTCTGAATTTAGATTGTGAGTTTAGTTTCTGAATTTAGTTTCTGAATTTAGTTCCTGAGTTTAGTTTTTGAGTGTAGATTTTGAGTTTAGATTGTGAGTTTAGTTTCTGAGTTTAGTTTCTGAGTTCAGATTGTGAGTTTAGTTTCTGAATTTAGTTTCTGAATTTAGATTGTGAGTTTAGTTTCTGAATTTAGTTTCTGAGTTTAGTTTCTGAGTTTAAATTATGAGTTTAGTTTAGTTTCTGAGTTTAGTTTCTGAATTTAGTTTCTGAGTTTAGATTGTGAGTTTAGTTTTTGAGTTTAGATTGTGAGTTTAGTTTCTGAGTTTAGATTGTGAGTTTAGTTTCTGAGTTTAGTTTCTGAGTTTTGTTTCAGAGTTTTGTTTCTGAGTTTAGATTCTGAGTTTAGATTGTGAGTTTAGTTTCTGAATTTAGTTTCTGAATTTAGATTGTGAGTTTAGTTTCTGAATTTAGTTTCTGAATTTAGTTTCTGTGTTTAGTTTCTGAGTTTTGATTGTGAGTTTAGTTTCTGAGTTTAGATTGTGAGTTTAGATTGTGAGTTTAGTTTGTGAGTTTAGATTGTGAGTTTAGTTTGTGAGTTTAGATTGTGAGTTTAGTTTCTGAGTTTAGATTGTGAGTTTAGTTTCTGAGTTTAGTTTCTGAGTTCAGATTGTGAGTTTAGTTTCTGAATTTAGTTTCTGAATTTAGATTGTGAGTTTAGTTTCTGAATTTAGTCTCTGAATTTAGTTTCTGTGTTTAGTTTCTGAGTTTAGATTGTGAGTTTAGTTTGTGAGTTTAGATTGTGAGATTAGTTTCTGAGGTTAGATTGTGAGTTTAGATTGTGAGTTTAGTTTCTGAATTTAGATTGTGAGTTTAGTTTCTGAGTTTAGTTTCTGAATTTAGATTATGAGTTTAGTTTCTGAGTTTAGTTTCTGAATTTAGATTGTAAATTTAGATTGTGAGTTTAGTTTCTGAATTTAGATTGTGAGTTCAGTTTCTGAGTTTAGATTGTGAGTTTAGATTGTGAGTTTAGTTTCTGAATTTAGATTGTGAGTTTAGTTTCTGAATTTAGTTTCTGAATTTAGTTTCTGAGTTTAGTTTTTGAGTGTAGATTGTGAGTTTATTTTCTGAGTTTAGATTGTGAGTTTAGATTGTGAGGTTAGTTTTTGAGTTTAGATTTTAAGTTTAGATTGTGAGTTTAGTTTCTGAATTTAGATTGTGAGTTTAGTTTCTGAATTTTGTTTCTGAGTTTAGATTCTGAGTTTAGATTGTGAGTTTAGTTTCTGAATTTAGTTTCTGAATTTAGATTGTGAGTTTAGTTTCTGAATTTAGTTTCTGAATTTAGTTTCTGAGTTTAGTTTTTGAGTGTAGATTGTGAGTTTAGTTTCTGAGTTTAGATTGTGAGTTTAGATTGTGAGTTCAGATTGTGAGTTTAGTTTAGTTTCTGAGTTTAGTTTCTGAATTTAGTTTCTGAGTTCAGTTTCTGAGTTTAGATTGTGAGTTTAGTTTTTGAGTTTAGATTGTGAGTTTAGTTTCTGAGTTTAGATTGTGAGTTTAGTTTCTGAGTTTAGTTTCTGAGTTTAGTTTCTGAGTTCAGATTGTGAGTTTAGTTTCTGAGTTTAGATTGTGAGTTTAGTTTCTGAGTTCAGTTTCTGAGTTTAGTTTCTGAGTTCAGATTGTGAGTTTAGATTGTGAGTTTAGTTTCTGAGTTTAGTTTCTGAGTTTAGATTGTGAGTTTAGATTGTGAGTTTAGTTTCTGAGTTTAGTTTCTGAGTTTAGATTGTGAGTTTAGTTTCTGAGTTTAGTTTCTGAGTTTAGTTTCTGAGTTTAGTTTCTGAGTTTAGTTTCTGAGTTCAGATTGTGAGTTTAGTTTCTGAGTTCAGATTGTGAGTTTAGTTTTTGAGTTTAGATTGTGAGTTTAGATTGTGAGTTTAGTTTCTGAGTTTAGTTTCTGAGTTCAGATTGTGAGTTTAGTTTCTGAATTTAGTTTCTGAATTTAGATTGTGAGTTTAGCTTCTGAATTTAGTTTCTGAGTTTAGTTTCTGAGTTTAAATTATGAGTTTAGTTTAGTTTCTGAGTTTAGTTTCTGAATTTAGATTCTGAGTTCAGTTTCTGAGTTCAGATTGTGAGTTTAGTTTTTGAGTTTAGATTGTGAGTTTAGTTTCTGAGTTTAGATTGTGAGTTTAGTTTCTGAGTTTAGTTTCTGAGTTTTGTTTCTGAGTTTTGTTTCTGAGTTTAGATTCTGAGTTTAGATTGTGAGTTTAGTTTCTGAATTTAGTTTCTGAATTTAGATTGTGAGTTTAGTTTCTGAATTTAGTTTCTGAATTTAGTTTCTGAGTTTAGTTTTTGAGTGTAGATTGTGAGTTTAGTTTCTGAGTTTAGATTGTGAGTTTAGATTGTGAGTTTAGTTTTTGAGTGTAGATTGTGAGTTTAGTTTCTGAATTTAGATTGTGAGTTTAGATTGTGAGTTTAGTTTCTGAGTTTAGTTTCTGAATTTAGATTGCAAATTTAGATTGTGAGTTCAGTTTCTGAGTTTAGATTGTGAGTTCAGTTTCTGAGTTTAGATTGTGAGTTCAGTTTCTGAGTTTAGATTGTGAGTTCAGATTGTGAGTTTAGTTTCTGAGTTTAGATTGTGAGTTTAGTTTCTGAGTTTAGATTGTGAGTTTAGTTTCTGAGTTTAGTTTCTGAGTTTAGTTTCTGAGTTTAGTTTCTGAGTTTAGTTTCTGAGTTTAAATTATGAGTTTAGTTTAGTTTCTGAGTTTAGTTTTTGAGTGTAGATTGTGAGTTTAGTTTCTGAGTTTAGATTGTGAGTTTAGATTCTGAATTTAGTTTCTGAATTTAGATTGTGAGTTTAGTTTCTGAATTTAGTTTCTGAATTTAGTTTCTGAGTTTAGTTTTTGAGTGTAGATTGTGAGTTTAGTTTCTGAGTTTAGATTGTGAGTTTAGATTGTGAGTTTAGATTGTGAGGTTAGTTTTTGAGTTTAGATTGTGAGTTTAGATTGTGAGTTTAGTTTCTGAGTTTAGATTGTGAGTTTAGTTTCTGAGTTTAGTTTCTGAGTTTAGTTTCTGAGTTCAGATTGTGAGTTTAGATTGTGAGTTTAGTTTCTGAGTTTAGATTGTGAGTTTAGATTGTGAGTTTAGTTTCTGAGTTCAGATTGTGAGTTTAGTTTCTGAGTTTAGTTTCTGAGTTTAGTTTTTGAGTTCAGATTGTGAGTTTAGATTGTGAGTTTAGTTTCTGAGTTTAGATTGTGAGTTTAGTTTCTGAGTTTAGTTTCTGTGTTTAGTTTCTGAGTTCAGATTGTGAGTTTAGTTTCTGAGTTCAGATTGTGAGTTTAGTTTTTGATTTTAGATTGTGAGTTTAGATTGTGAGTTTTGATTGTGAGTTTAGTTTCTGAATTTAGATTGTGAGTTTAGATTGTGAGTTTAGTTTCTGAGTTTAGTTTCTGAATTTAGATTGCAAATTTAGATTGTGAGTTCAGTTTCTGAGTTTAGATTGTGAGTTCAGTTTCTGAGTTTAGATTGTGAGTTCAGTTTCTGAGTTTAGATTGTGAGTTCAGATTGTGAGTTTAGTTTCTGAATTTAGATTGTGAGTTTAGATTGTGAGTTTAGTTTCTGAGTTTAGATTGTGAGTTTAGTTTCTGAGTTTAGATTGTGAGTTTAGATTGTGAGTTTAGTTTCTGAATTTAGATTGTGAGTTTAGTTTCTGAATTTAGTTTCTGAATTTAGTTTCTGAGTTTAGTTTTTGAGTGTAGATTGTGAGTTTAGTTTCTGAGTTTAGATTGTGAGTTTAGATTGTGAGGTTAGTTTTTGAGTTTAGATTGTGAGTTTAGATTGTGAGTTTAGTTTCTGAGTTTAGTTTCTGAGTTCAGATTGTGAGTTTAGTTTCTGAATTTAGTTTCTGAGTTTAGTTTCTGAGTTTAAATTATGAGTTTAGTTTAGTTTCTGAGTTTAGTTTTTGAGTGTAGATTGTGAGTTTAGTTTCTGAGTTTAGATTGTGAGTTTAGATTCTGAATTTAGTTTCTGAATTTAGATTGTGAGTTTAGTTTCTGAATTTAGTTTCTGAATTTAGTTTCTGAGTTTAGTTTTTGAGTGTAGATTCTGAGTTTAGTTTCTGAGTTTAGATTGTGAGTTTAGATTGTGAGTTTAGATTGTGAGTTTAGATTGTGAGTTTAGTTTCTGAGTTTAGATTGTGAGTTTAGATTGTGAGTTTAGTTTTTGAGTGTAGATTTTGAGTTTAGATTGTGAGTTTAGTTTCTGAGTTTAGTTTCTGAGTTCAGATTGTGAGTTTAGTTTCTGAATTTAGTTTCTGAATTTAGATTGTGAGTTTAGTTTCTGAATTTAGTTTCTGAGTTTAGTTTCTGAGTTTAAATTATGAGTTTAGTTTAGTTTCTGAGTTTAGTTTCTGAATTTAGTTTCTGAGTTTAGATTGTGAGTTTAGTTTTTGAGTTTAGATTGTGAGTTTAGTTTCTGAGTTTAGATTGTGAGTTTAGTTTCTGAGTTTAGTTTCTGAGTTTTGTTTCAGAGTTTTGTTTCTGAGTTTAGATTCTGAGTTTAGATTGTGAGTTTAGTTTCTGAATTTAGTTTCTGAATTTAGATTGTGAGTTTAGTTTCTGAATTTAGTTTCTGAATTTAGTTTCTGTGTTTAGTTTCTGAGTTTTGATTGTGAGTTTAGTTTCTGAGTTTAGATTGTGAGTTTAGATTGTGAGTTTAGTTTGTGAGTTTAGATTGTGAGTTTAGTTTGTGAGTTTAGATTGTGAGTTTAGTTTCTGAGTTTAGATTGTGAGTTTAGTTTCTGAGTTTAGTTTCTGAGTTCAGATTGTGAGTTTAGTTTCTGAATTTAGTTTCTGAGTTCAGATTGTGAGTTTAGTTTCTGAATTTAGTTTCTGAATTTAGATTGTGAGTTTAGTTTCTGAATTTAGTTTCTGAATTTAGTTTCTGTGTTTAGTTTCTGAGTTGAGATTGTGAGTTTAGTTTCTGAATTTAGTTTGTGAGTTTAGTTTTTGAGTGTAGATTGTGAGTTTAGTTTCTGAGTTTAGATTGTGAGTTTAGATTGTGAGTTTAGATTGTGAGTTTAGATTGTGAGTTTAGTTTCTGAGTTTAGATTGTGAGTTTAGTTTCTGAGTTTAGATTGTGAGTTTAGATTGTGAGTTTAGTTTCTGAATTTAGATTGTGAGTTTAGTTTCTGAATTTAGTTTCTGAATTTAGTTCCTGAGTTTAGTTTTTGAGTGTAGATTTTGAGTTTAGATTGTGAGTTTAGTTTCTGAATTTAGTTTGTGAGTTTAGTTTTTGAGTGTAGATTGTGAGTTTAGTTTCTGAGTTTAGATTGTGAGTTTAGATTGTGAGTTTAGATTGTGAGTTTAGATTGTGAGTTTAGTTTCTGAGTTTAGATTGTGAGTTTAGTTTCTGAGTTTAGATTGTGAGTTTAGATTGTGAGTTTAGTTTCTGAATTTAGATTGTGAGTTTAGTTTCTGAATTTAGTTTCTGAATTTAGTTCCTGAGTTTAGTTTTTGAGTGTAGATTTTGAGTTTAGATTGTGAGTTTAGTTTCTGAGTTTAGTTTCTGAGTTCAGATTGTGAGTTTAGTTTCTGAATTTAGTTTCTGAATTTAGATTGTGAGTTTAGTTTCTGAATTTAGTTTCTGAGTTTAGTTTCTGAGTTTAAATTATGAGTTTAGTTTAGTTTCTGAGTTTAGTTTCTGAATTTAGTTTCTGAGTTTAGATTGTGAGTTTAGTTTTTGAGTTTAGATTGTGAGTTTAGTTTCTGAGTTTAGATTGTGAGTTTAGTTTCTGAGTTTAGTTTCTGAGTTTTGTTTCAGAGTTTTGTTTCTGAGTTTAGATTCTGAGTTTAGATTGTGAGTTTAGTTTCTGAATTTAGTTTCTGAATTTAGATTGTGAGTTTAGTTTCTGAATTTAGTTTCTGAATTTAGTTTCTGTGTTTAGTTTCTGAGTTTTGATTGTGAGTTTAGTTTCTGAGTTTAGATTGTGAGTTTAGATTGTGAGTTTAGTTTGTGAGTTTAGATTGTGAGTTTAGTTTGTGAGTTTAGATTGTGAGTTTAGTTTCTGAGTTTAGATTGTGAGTTTAGTTTCTGAGTTTAGTTTCTGAGTTCAGATTGTGAGTTTAGTTTCTGAATTTAGTTTCTGAATTTAGATTGTGAGTTTAGTTTCTGAATTTAGTCTCTGAATTTAGTTTCTGTGTTTAGTTTCTGAGTTTAGATTGTGAGTTTAGTTTGTGAGTTTAGATTGTGAGATTAGTTTCTGAGGTTAGATTGTGAGTTTAGATTGTGAGTTTAGTTTCTGAATTTAGATTGTGAGTTTAGTTTCTGAGTTTAGTTTCTGAATTTAGATTATGAGTTTAGTTTCTGAGTTTAGTTTCTGAATTTAGATTGTAAATTTAGATTGTGAGTTTAGTTTCTGAATTTAGATTGTGAGTTCAGTTTCTGAGTTTAGATTGTGAGTTTAGATTGTGAGTTTAGTTTCTGAATTTAGATTGTGAGTTTAGTTTCTGAATTTAGTTTCTGAATTTAGTTTCTGAGTTTAGTTTTTGAGTGTAGATTGTGAGTTTATTTTCTGAGTTTAGATTGTGAGTTTAGATTGTGAGGTTAGTTTTTGAGTTTAGATTTTAAGTTTAGATTGTGAGTTTAGTTTCTGAATTTAGATTGTGAGTTTAGTTTCTGAATTTTGTTTCTGAGTTTAGATTCTGAGTTTAGATTGTGAGTTTAGTTTCTGAATTTAGTTTCTGAATTTAGATTGTGAGTTTAGTTTCTGAATTTAGTTTCTGAATTTAGTTTCTGAGTTTAGTTTTTGAGTGTAGATTGTGAGTTTAGTTTCTGAGTTTAGATTGTGAGTTTAGATTGTGAGTTCAGATTGTGAGTTTAGTTTAGTTTCTGAGTTTAGTTTCTGAATTTAGTTTCTGAGTTCAGTTTCTGAGTTTAGATTGTGAGTTTAGTTTTTGAGTTTAGATTGTGAGTTTAGTTTCTGAGTTTAGATTGTGAGTTTAGTTTCTGAGTTTAGTTTCTGAGTTTAGTTTCTGAGTTCAGATTGTGAGTTTAGTTTCTGAGTTTAGATTGTGAGTTTAGTTTCTGAGTTCAGTTTCTGAGTTTAGTTTCTGAGTTCAGATTGTGAGTTTAGATTGTGAGTTTAGTTTCTGAGTTTAGTTTCTGAGTTTAGATTGTGAGTTTAGATTGTGAGTTTAGTTTCTGAGTTTAGTTTCTGAGTTTAGATTGTGAGTTTAGTTTCTGAGTTTAGTTTCTGAGTTTAGTTTCTGAGTTTAGTTTCTGAGTTTAGTTTCTGAGTTCAGATTGTGAGTTTAGTTTCTGAGTTCAGATTGTGAGTTTAGTTTTTGAGTTTAGATTGTGAGTTTAGATTGTGAGTTTAGTTTCTGAGTTTAGTTTCTGAGTTCAGATTGTGAGTTTAGTTTCTGAATTTAGTTTCTGAATTTAGATTGTGAGTTTAGCTTCTGAATTTAGTTTCTGAGTTTAGTTTCTGAGTTTAAATTATGAGTTTAGTTTAGTTTCTGAGTTTAGTTTCTGAATTTAGATTCTGAGTTCAGTTTCTGAGTTCAGATTGTGAGTTTAGTTTTTGAGTTTAGATTGTGAGTTTAGTTTCTGAGTTTAGATTGTGAGTTTAGTTTCTGAGTTTAGTTTCTGAGTTTTGTTTCTGAGTTTTGTTTCTGAGTTTAGATTCTGAGTTTAGATTGTGAGTTTAGTTTCTGAATTTAGTTTCTGAATTTAGATTGTGAGTTTAGTTTCTGAATTTAGTTTCTGAATTTAGTTTCTGAGTTTAGTTTTTGAGTGTAGATTGTGAGTTTAGTTTCTGAGTTTAGATTGTGAGTTTAGATTGTGAGTTTAGTTTTTGAGTGTAGATTGTGAGTTTAGTTTCTGAATTTAGATTGTGAGTTTAGATTGTGAGTTTAGTTTCTGAGTTTAGTTTCTGAATTTAGATTGCAAATTTAGATTGTGAGTTCAGTTTCTGAGTTTAGATTGTGAGTTCAGTTTCTGAGTTTAGATTGTGAGTTCAGTTTCTGAGTTTAGATTGTGAGTTCAGATTGTGAGTTTAGTTTCTGAGTTTAGATTGTGAGTTTAGTTTCTGAGTTTAGATTGTGAGTTTAGTTTCTGAGTTTAGTTTCTGAGTTTAGTTTCTGAGTTTAGTTTCTGAGTTTAGTTTCTGAGTTCAGATTGTGAGTTTAGTTTCTGAGTTCAGATTGTGAGTTTAGTTTTTGAGTTTAGATTGTGAGTTTAGATTGTGAGTTTAGTTTCTGAGTTTAGTTTCTGAGTTCAGATTGTGAGTTTAGTTTCTGAATTTAGTTTCTGAATTTAGATTGTGAGTTTAGCTTCTGAATTTAGTTTCTGAGTTTAGTTTCTGAGTTTAAATTATGAGTTTAGTTTAGTTTCTGAGTTTAGTTTCTGAATTTAGATTCTGAGTTCAGTTTCTGAGTTCAGATTGTGAGTTTAGTTTTTGAGTTTAGATTGTGAGTTTATTTTCTGAGTTTAGATTGTGAGTTTAGTTTCTGAGTTTAGTTTCTGAGTTTTGTTTCTGAGTTTTGTTTCTGAGTTTAGATTCTGAGTTTAGATTGTGAGTTTAGTTTCTGAATTTAGTTTCTGAATTTAGATTGTGAGTTTAGTTTCTGAATTTAGTTTCTGAATTTAGTTTCTGAGTTTAGTTTTTGAGTGTAGATTGTGAGTTTAGTTTCTGAGTTTAGATTGTGAGTTTAGATTGTGAGTTTAGTTTTTGAGTGTAGATTGTTAGTTTAGTTTCTGAATTTAGATTGTGAGTTTAGATTGTGAGTTTAGTTTCTGAGTTTAGTTTCTGAATTTAGATTGCAAATTTAGATTGTGAGTTCAGTTTCTGAGTTTAGATTGTGAGTTCAGTTTCTGAGTTTAGATTGTGAGTTCAGTTTCTGAGTTTAGATTGTGAGTTCAGATTGTGAGTTTAGTTTCTGAGTTTAGATTGTGAGTTTAGTTTCAGAGTTTAGATTGTGAGTTCAGATTGTGAGTTTAGTTTCTGAATTTAGATTGTGAGTTTAGTTTCTGAATTTAGTTTCTGAATTTAGTTTCTGAGTTTAGTTTTTGAGTGTAGATTGTGAGTTTATTTTCTGAGTTTAGATTGTGAGTTTAGATTGTGAGGTTTGTTTTTGAGTTTAGATTGTGAGTTTAGATTGTGAGTTTAGTTTCTGAATTTAGTTTCTGAATTTAGATTGTGAGTTTAGTTTCTGAATTTAGTTTCTGAGTTTAGTTTCTGAGTTTAGATTGTGAGTTCAGATTGTGAGTTTAGTTTCTGAATTTAGTTTCTGAATTTAGATTGTGAGTTTAGTTTCTGAATTTAGTTTCTGAGTTTAGTTTCTGAGTTTAAATTATGAGTTTAGTTTAGTTTCTGAGTTTAGTTTTTGAGTGTAGATTGTGAGTTTAGTTTCTGAGTTTAGATTGTGAGTTTAGATTCTGAATTTAGTTTCTGAATTTAGATTGTGAGTTTAGTTTCTGAATTTAGTTTCTGAATTTAGTTTCTGAGTTTAGTTTTTGAGTGTAGATTGTGAGTTTAGTTTCTGAGTTTAGATTGTGAGTTTAGATTGTGAGTTTAGATTGTGAGGTTAGTTTTTGAGTTTAGATTGTGAGTTTAGATTGTGAGTTTAGTTTCTGAGTTTAGATTGTGAGTTTAGTTTCTGAGTTTAGTTTCTGAGTTTAGTTTCTGAGTTCAGATTGTGAGTTTAGATTGTGAGTTTAGTTTCTGAGTTTAGATTGTGAGTTTAGATTGTGAGTTTAGTTTCTGAGTTCAGATTGTGAGTTTAGTTTCTGAGTTTAGTTTCTGAGTTTAGTTTTTGAGTTCAGATTGTGAGTTTAGATTGTGAGTTTAGTTTCTGAGTTTAGATTGTGAGTTTAGTTTCTGAGTTTAGTTTCTGTGTTTAGTTTCTGAGTTCAGATTGTGAGTTTAGTTTCTGAGTTCAGATTGTGAGTTTAGTTTTTGATTTTAGATTGTGAGTTTAGATTGTGAGTTTTGATTGTGAGTTTAGTTTCTGAATTTAGATTGCAAATTTAGATTGTGAGTTCAGTTTCTGAGTTTAGATTGTGAGTTCAGTTTCTGAGTTTAGATTGTGAGTTCAGTTTCTGAGTTTAGATTGTGAGTTCAGATTGTGAGTTTAGTTTCTGAATTTAGATTGTGAGTTTAGATTGTGAGTTTAGTTTCTGAGTTTAGATTGTGAGTTTAGTTTCTGAGTTTAGATTGTGAGTTTAGATTGTGAGTTTAGTTTCTGAATTTAGATTGTGAGTTTAGTTTCTGAATTTAGTTTCTGAATTTAGTTTCTGAGTTTAGTTTTTGAGTGTAGATTGTGAGTTTAGTTTCTGAGTTTAGATTGTGAGTTTAGATTGTGAGGTTAGTTTTTGAGTTTAGATTGTGAGTTTAGATTGTGAGTTTAGTTTCTGAGTTTAGTTTCTGAGTTCAGATTGTGAGTTTAGTTTCTGAATTTAGTTTCTGAGTTTAGTTTCTGAGTTTAAATTATGAGTTTAGTTTAGTTTCTGAGTTTAGTTTTTGAGTGTAGATTGTGAGTTTAGTTTCTGAGTTTAGATTGTGAGTTTAGATTCTGAATTTAGTTTCTGAATTTAGATTGTGAGTTTAGTTTCTGAATTTAGTTTCTGAATTTAGTTTCTGAGTTTAGTTTTTGAGTGTAGATTCTGAGTTTAGTTTCTGAGTTTAGATTGTGAGTTTAGATTGTGAGTTTAGATTGTGAGTTTAGATTGTGAGTTTAGTTTCTGAGTTTAGATTGTGAGTTTAGATTGTGAGTTTAGTTTTTGAGTGTAGATTTTGAGTTTAGATTGTGAGTTTAGTTTCTGAGTTTAGTTTCTGAGTTCAGATTGTGAGTTTAGTTTCTGAATTTAGTTTCTGAATTTAGATTGTGAGTTTAGTTTCTGAATTTAGTTTCTGAGTTTAGTTTCTGAGTTTAAATTATGAGTTTAGTTTAGTTTCTGAGTTTAGTTTCTGAATTTAGTTTCTGAGTTTAGATTGTGAGTTTAGTTTTTGAGTTTAGATTGTGAGTTTAGTTTCTGAGTTTAGATTGTGAGTTTAGTTTCTGAGTTTAGTTTCTGAGTTTTGTTTCAGAGTTTTGTTTCTGAGTTTAGATTCTGAGTTTAGATTGTGAGTTTAGTTTCTGAATTTAGTTTCTGAATTTAGATTGTGAGTTTAGTTTCTGAATTTAGTTTCTGAATTTAGTTTCTGTGTTTAGTTTCTGAGTTTTGATTGTGAGTTTAGTTTCTGAGTTTAGATTGTGAGTTTAGATTGTGAGTTTAGTTTGTGAGTTTAGATTGTGAGTTTAGTTTGTGAGTTTAGATTGTGAGTTTAGTTTCTGAGTTTAGTTTCTGAGTTCAGATTGTGAGTTTAGTTTCTGAATTTAGTTTCTGAGTTCAGATTGTGAGTTTAGTTTCTGAATTTAGTTTCTGAATTTAGATTGTGAGTTTAGTTTCTGAATTTAGTTTCTGAATTTAGTTTCTGTGTTTAGTTTCTGAGTTGAGATTGTGAGTTTAGTTTCTGAATTTAGTTTGTGAGTTTAGTTTTTGAGTGTAGATTGTGAGTTTAGTTTCTGAGTTTAGATTGTGAGTTTAGATTGTGAGTTTAGATTGTGAGTTTAGATTGTGAGTTTAGTTTCTGAGTTTAGATTGTGAGTTTAGTTTCTGAGTTTAGATTGTGAGTTTAGATTGTGAGTTTAGTTTCTGAATTTAGATTGTGAGTTTAGTTTCTGAATTTAGTTTCTGAATTTAGTTCCTGAGTTTAGTTTTTGAGTGTAGATTTTGAGTTTAGATTGTGAGTTTAGTTTCTGAATTTAGTTTGTGAGTTTAGTTTTTGAGTGTAGATTGTGAGTTTAGTTTCTGAGTTTAGATTGTGAGTTTAGATTGTGAGTTTAGATTGTGAGTTTAGATTGTGAGTTTAGTTTCTGAGTTTAGATTGTGAGTTTAGTTTCTGAGTTTAGATTGTGAGTTTAGATTGTGAGTTTAGTTTCTGAATTTAGATTGTGAGTTTAGTTTCTGAATTTAGTTTCTGAATTTAGTTCCTGAGTTTAGTTTTTGAGTGTAGATTTTGAGTTTAGATTGTGAGTTTAGTTTCTGAGTTTAGTTTCTGAGTTCAGATTGTGAGTTTAGTTTCTGAATTTAGTTTCTGAATTTAGATTGTGAGTTTAGTTTCTGAATTTAGTTTCTGAGTTTAGTTTCTGAGTTTAAATTATGAGTTTAGTTTAGTTTCTGAGTTTAGTTTCTGAATTTAGTTTCTGAGTTTAGATTGTGAGTTTAGTTTTTGAGTTTAGATTGTGAGTTTAGTTTCTGAGTTTAGATTGTGAGTTTAGTTTCTGAGTTTAGTTTCTGAGTTTTGTTTCAGAGTTTTGTTTCTGAGTTTAGATTCTGAGTTTAGATTGTGAGTTTAGTTTCTGAATTTAGTTTCTGAATTTAGATTGTGAGTTTAGTTTCTGAATTTAGTTTCTGAATTTAGTTTCTGTGTTTAGTTTCTGAGTTTTGATTGTGAGTTTAGTTTCTGAGTTTAGATTGTGAGTTTAGATTGTGAGTTTAGTTTGTGAGTTTAGATTGTGAGTTTAGTTTGTGAGTTTAGATTGTGAGTTTAGTTTCTGAGTTTAGATTGTGAGTTTAGTTTCTGAGTTTAGTTTCTGAGTTCAGATTGTGAGTTTAGTTTCTGAATTTAGTTTCTGAATTTAGATTGTGAGTTTAGTTTCTGAATTTAGTCTCTGAATTTAGTTTCTGTGTTTAGTTTCTGAGTTTAGATTGTGAGTTTAGTTTGTGAGTTTAGATTGTGAGATTAGTTTCTGAGGTTAGATTGTGAGTTTAGATTGTGAGTTTAGTTTCTGAATTTAGATTGTGAGTTTAGTTTCTGAGTTTAGTTTCTGAATTTAGATTATGAGTTTAGTTTCTGAGTTTAGTTTCTGAATTTAGATTGTAAATTTAGATTGTGAGTTTAGTTTCTGAATTTAGATTGTGAGTTCAGTTTCTGAGTTTAGATTGTGAGTTCAGATTGTGAGTTCAGTTTCTGAGTTTAGATTGTGAGTTTAGTTTCTGAGTTTAGATTGTGAGTTTAGTTTCTGAATTTAGATTTTGAGTTTAGTTTCTGAATTTAGTTTCTGAATTTAGTTTCTGAGTTTAGTTTTTGAGTGTAGATTGTGAGTTTAGTTTCTGAGTTCAGATTGTGAGTTTAGATTGTGAGTTTAGATTGTGAGGTTAGTTTTTGAGTTTAGATTGTGAGTTTAGATTATGAGTTTAGTTTCTGAGTTTAGTTTCTGAGTTCAGATTGTGAGTTTAGTTTCTGAATTTAGTTTCTGAATTTAGATTGTGAGTTTAGTTTCTGAATTTAGTTTCTGAGTTTAGTTTCTGAGTTTAAATTATGAGTTTAGTTTAGTTTCTGAGTTTAGTTTCTGAATTTAGTTTCTGTGTTTAGATTGTGAGTTTAGTTTCTGAATTTAGTTTGTGAGTTTAGTTTGTGAGTTTAGATTGTGAGTTTAGTTTCTGAGTTTAGATTGTGAGTTTAGATTGTGAGTTTAGTTTTTGAGTGTAGATTGTGAGTTTAGTTTCTGAGTGTCGATTGTGAGTTTAGTTTCTGAATTTAGTTTGTGAGTTTAGTTTGTGAGTTTAGATTGTGAGTTTAGTTTCTGAGTTTAGATTGTGAGTTTAGATTGTGAGATTAGTTTTTGAGTGTAGATTGTGAGTTTAGTTTCTGAATTTAGTTTCTGAGTTTAGTTTCTGAGTTCAGATTGTGAGTTTAGTTTCTGAATTTAGTTTCTGAATTTAGATTATGAGTTTAGTTTCTGAATTTAGTTTCTGAGTTTAGTTTCTGAGTTCAGATTGTGAGTTTAGTTTCTGAATTTAGTTTCTGAATTTAGATTGTGAGTTTAGTTTCTGAATTTAGTTTCTGAGTTTAGTTTCTGAGTTTAGATTGTGAGTTTAGATTGTGAGATTAGTTTTTGAGTTTAGATTGTGAGTTTAGTTTCTGAGTTTAGATTGTGAGTTTAGTTTCTGAGTTTAGATTGTGAGTTTAGTTTCTGAGTTTAGTTTGTGAGTTTAGTTTCTGAGTTTAGTTTCTGAGTTTAGATTGTGAGTTTAGTTTCTGAGTTTAGTTTCTGAGTTTAGATTGTGAGTTTAGTTTTTGATTTTAGATTGTGAGTTTAGTTTCTGAGTTTAGATTGTGAGTTTAGTTTCTGAGTTAAGATTGTGAGTTTACTTTTTGAGTTTAGATTGTGAGTTTAGATTGTGAGTTTAGTTTCTGAGTTTAGTTTCTGAGTTCAGATTGTGAGTTTAGTTTCTGAATTTAGTTTCTGAATTTAGATTGTGAGTTTAGTTTCTGAATTTAGTTTCTGAGTTTAGTTTCTGAGTTTAAATTATGAGTTTAGTTTAGTTTCTGAGTTTAGTTTCTGAATTTAGTTTCTGTGTCAAGATTGTGAGTTTAGTTTTTGAGTTCAGATTGTGAGTTTAGATTGTGAGTTTAGTTTCTGAGTTTAGTTTGTGAGTTTAGTTTGTGAGTTTAGATTGTGAGTTTAGATTGTGAGTTTAGTTTTTGAGTGTAGATTGTGAGTTCAGTTTCTGAGTTTAGTTTCTGAATTTAGATTGTAAATTTAGATTGTGAGTTTAGTTTCTGAATTTAGATTGTGAGTTCAGTTTCTGAGTTTAGATTGTGAGTTTAGATTGTGAGTTCAGTTTCTGAGTTTAGATTGTGAGTTCAGATTGTGAGTTTAGATTGTGAGTTTAGTTTCTGAGTTTAGTTTCTGAATTTAGTTTCTGAATTTAGTTTCTGAGTTTAGTTTTTGAGTGTATATTGTGAGTTTAGTTTCTGAATTTAGTTTCTGAGTTTAGTTTTTGAGTGTAGATTGTGAGTTTAGTTTCTGAGTTTAGATTGTGAGTTTAGATTGTGAGTTTAGTTTTTGAATTTAGATTGTGAGTTTAGTTTCTGAGTTTAGATTGTGAGTTTAGATTGTGAGTTTAGTTTGTGAGTTTAGATTGTGAGTTTAGTTTCTGAGTTTAGATTGTGAGTTTAGATTGTGAGTTTAGTTTCTGAATTTAGTTTGTGAGTTTAGTTTCTGAGTTTAGTTTCTGAATTTAGTTTCTGAATTTAGTTTCTGAGTTTAGTTTTTGAGTGTAGATTGTGAGTTTAGTTTCTGAATTTAGTTTCTGAGTTTAGTTTTTGAGTGTAGATTGTGAGTTTAGTTTCTGAGTTTAGATTGTGAGTTTAGATTGTGAGTTTAGATTGTGAGTTTAGTTTTTGAATTTAGATTGTGAGTTTAGTTTCTGAGTTTAGATTGTGAGTTTAGATTGTGAGTTTAGTTTGTGAGTTTAGATTGTGAGTTTAGTTTGTGAGTTTAGATTGTGAGTTTAGATTGTGAGTTTAGTTTCTGAATTTAGTTTGTGAGTTTAGTTTCTGAGTTTAGATTGTGAGTTTAGTTTCTGAGTTTAGATTGTGAGTTTAGATTGTGAGATTAGTTTTTGAGTGTAGATTGTAAGTTTAGTTTCTGAGTTTAGATTGTGAGTTTAGTTTCTGAGTTTAGTTTCTGAGTTTAGTTTCTGAGTTTAGTGTCTGAATTTAGTTTCTGAATTTAGTTTCTGAGTTTAGTTTCTGAGTTCAGATTGTGAGTTTAGTTTCTGAGTTCAGATTGTGAGTTTAGTTTCTGAATTTAGTTTCTGAATTTAGTTTCTGAATTTATTTTCTGTGTTTAGTTTCTGTGTTTAGTTTCTGAGTTTAGTTTCTGAGTTTAGATTGTGAGTTTAGTTTCTGAGTTTAGATTGTGAGTTTAGATTGTGAGATTAGTTTTTGAGTGTAGATTGTAAGTTTAGTTTCTGAGTTTAGATTGTGAGTTTAGTTTCTGAGTTTAGTTTCTGAGTTTAGTTTCTGAGTTTAGTTTCTGAATTTAGTTTCTGAATTTAGTTTCTGTGTTTAGTTTCTGAGTTTAGATTGTGAGTTTAGTTTCTGAGTTTAGATTGTGGGTTTAGTTTCTGAGTTTAGTTTCTGAGTTTAGATTGTGAGTTTAGTTTCTGAGTTTAGTTTCTGAGTTTAGATTGTGAGTTTAGTTTTTGAGTTTAGATTGTGAGTCTAGTTTCTGAGTTAAGATTGTGAATTTACTTTTTGAGTTTAGATTGTGAGTTTAGATTGTGAGTTTAGTTTCTGAATTTAGATTGTGAGTTTAGTTTCTGAGTTTAGTTTCTGAATTTAGATTATGAGTTTAGTTTCTGAGTTTAGTTTCTGAATTTAGATTGTAAATTTAGATTGTGAGTTTAGTTTCTGAATTTAGATTGTGAGTTCAGTTTCTGAGTTTAGATTGTGAGTTCAGTTTCTGAGTTTAGATTGTGAGTTCAGATTGTGAGTTCAGTTTCTGAGTTTAGATTGTGAGTTTAGTTTCTGAATTTAGTTTCTGAATTTAGTTTCTGAGTTTAGTTTTTGAGTGTAGATTGTGAGTTTAGTTTCTGAATTTAGATTTTGAGTTTAGTTTCTGAATTTAGTTTCTGAATTTAGTTTCTGAGTTTAGTTTTTGAGTGTAGATTGTGAGTTTAGTTTCTGAGTTTAGATTGTGAGTTTAGATTGTGAGTTTAGATTGTGAGGTTAGTTTTTGAGTTTAGTTTCTGAATTTAGTTTCTGAGTTTAGTTTCTGAGTTTAAATTATGAGTTTAGTTTAGTTTCTGAGTTTAGTTTCTGAATTTAGTTTCTGTGTTAAGATTGTGAGTTTAGTTTTTGAGTGTAGTTTGTGAGTTTAGTTTCTGACTTTAGATTGTGAGTTTAGATTGTGAGTTTAGATTGTGAGTTTAGTTTGTGAGTTTAGTTTCTGAATTTAGATTGTGAGTTTAGTTTCTGAATTTAGTTTCTGAATTTAGTTTCTGTGTTTAGTTTTTGAGTGTAGTTTGTGAGTTTAGTTTCTGAGTTTAGATTGTGAGTTTAGATTGTGAGTTTATTTTCTGAATTTAGTTTCTGAATTTAGTTTCTGAGTTTAGTTTCTGAGTTCAGATTGTGAGTTTAGTTTCTGAATTTAGTTTCTGAATTTAGTTTCTGTGTTTAGTTTTTGAGTGTAGTTTGTGAGTTTAGTTTCTGAGTTCAGATTGTGAGTTTAGTTTCTGAATTTAGTTTCTGAATTTAGTTTCTGTGTTTAGTTTTTTAGTGTAGTTTGTGAGTTTAGTTTGTGAGTTTAGATTGTGAGTTTAGTTTTTGAGTTTAGATTGTGAGTTTAGATTGTGAGTTTAGTTTCTGAGTTTAGTTTCTGAGTTCAGATTGTGAGTTTAGTTTCTGAGTTTAGTTTCTGAATTTAGTTTCTGAATTTAGTTTCTGTGTTTAGTTTCTGAGTTTAGATTGTGAGTTTAGTTCCTGAATTTAGTTTGTGAGTTTAGTTTGTGAGTTTAGATTGTGAGTTTAGTTTCTGAATTTAGTTTCTGAGTTTAGTTTCTGAGTTCAGATTGTGAGTTTAGTTTTTGAGTTTAGATTGTTAGTTTAGTTTGTGAGTTTAGATTGTGAGTTTAGTTTGTGAGTTTAGATTGTGAGTTTAGTTTCTGAGTTTAGATTGTGAGTTTAGATTCTGAGTTTAGTTTCTGAGTTCAGATTGTGAGTTTAGTTTCTGAATTTAGTTTCTGAGTTCAGATTGTGAGTTTAGTTTCTGAATTTAGTTTCTGAATTTAGATTGTGAGTTTAGTTTCTGAATTTAGTTTCTGAATTTAGTTTCTGTGTTTAGTTTCTGAGTTTAGATTGTGAGTTTAGTTTCTGAATTTAGATTGTGAGTTTAGTTTCTGAGTTTAGATTGTGAGTTTAGTTTCTGAGTTAAGATTGTGAGTTTACTTTTTGAGTTTAGATTGTGAGTTCAGATTGTGAGTTTAGTTTCTGAATTTAGATTGTGAGTTTAGTTTCTGAGTTTAGTTTCTGAATTTAGATTATGAGTTTAGTTTCTGAGTTTAGTTTCTGAATTTAGATTGTAAATTTAGATTGTGAGTTTAGTTTCTGAATTTAGATTGTGAGTTCAGTTTCTGAGTTTAGATTGTGAGTTCAGTTTCTGAGTTTAGATTGTGAGTTCAGATTGTGAGTTCAGTTTCTGAGTTTAGATTGTGAGTTTAGTTTCTGAGTTTAGATTGTGAGTTTAGTTTCTGAATTTAGATTTTGAGTTTAGTTTCTGAATTTAGTTTCTGAATTTAGTTTCTGAGTTTAGTTTTTGAGTGTAGATTGTGAGTTTAGTTTCTGAGTTTAGATTGTGAGTTTAGATTGTGAGTTTAGATTGTGAGGTTAGTTTTTGAGTTTAGATTGTGAGTTTAGATTATGAGTTTAGTTTCTGAGTTTAGTTTCTGAGTTCAGATTGTGAGTTTAGTTTCTGAATTTAGTTTCTGAATTTAGATTGTGAGTTTAGTTTCTGAATTTAGTTTCTGAGTTTAGTTTCTGAGTTTAAATTATGAGTTTAGTTTAGTTTCTGAGTTTAGTTTCTGAATTTAGTTTCTGTGTTAAGATTGTGAGTTTAGTTTTTGAGTTCAGATTGTGAGTTTAGATTGTGAGTTTAGTTTCTGAGTTTAGTTTGTGAGTTTAGTTTGTGAGTTTAGATTGTGAGTTTAGATTGTGAGTTTAGTTTTTGAGTGTAGATTGTGAGTTCAGTTTCTGAATTTAGATTGTGAGTTTAGTTTCTGAGTTTAGATTGTGAGTTTAGTTTCTGAGTTTAGATTGTGAGTTTAGATTGTGAGTTTAGATTGTGAGTTTAGTTTTTGAGTGTAGATTGTGAGTTTAGTTTTTGAGTTTAGTTTCTGAATTTAGATTGTAAATTTAGATTGTGAGTTTAGTTTCTGAATTTAGATTGTGAGTTCAGTTTCTGAGTTTAGATTGTGAGTTCAGTTTCTGAGTTTAGATTGTGAGTTCAGATTGTGAGTTCAGTTTCTGAGTTTAGATTATGAGTTTAGTTTCTGAGTTTAGATTGTGAGTTTAGTTTCTGAATTTAGATTTTGAGTTTAGTTTCTGAATTTAGTTTCTGAATTTAGTTTCTGAGTTTAGTTTTTGAGTGTAGATTGTGAGTTTAGTTTCTGAGTTTAGATTGTGAGTTTAGATTGTGAGTTTAGATTGTGAGGTTAGTTTTTGAGTTTAGATTGTGAGTTTAGATTATGAGTTTAGTTTCTGAGTTTAGTTTCTGAGTTCAGATTGTGAGTTTAGTTTCTGAATTTAGTTTCTGAATTTAGATTGTGAGTTTAGTTTCTGAGTTTAGTTTCTGAGTTTAGTTTCTGAATTTAGTTTCTGTGTTAAGATTGTGAGTTTAGTTTTTGAGTTCAGATTGTGAGTTTAGATTGTGAGTTTAGTTTCTGAGTTTAGTTTGTGAGTTTAGTTTGTGAGTTTAGATTGTGAGTTTAGATTGTGAGTTTAGATTGTGAGTTTAGTTTTTGAGTGTAGATTGTGAGTTCAGTTTCTGAATTTAGATTGTGAGTTTAGTTTCTGAGTTTAGATTGTGAGTTTAGTTTCTGAGTTTAGATTGTGAGTTTAGATTGTGAGTTTAGATTGTGAGTTTAGTTTTTGAGTGTAGATTGTGAGTTTAGTTTCTGAGTTTAGTTTCTGAATTTAGATTGTAAATTTAGATTGTGAGTTTAGTTTCTGAATTTAGATTGTGAGTTCAGTTTCTGAGTTTAGATTGTGAGTTTAGATTGTGAGTTCAGATTGTGAGTTCAGTTTCTGAGTTTAGATTGTGAGTTTAGTTTCTGAGTTTAGTTTCTGAATTTAGTTTCTGAATTTAGTTTCTGAGTTTAGTTTTTGAGTTTAGATTGTGAGTTTAGATTGTGAGTTTAGTTTTTGAATTTAGATTGTGAGTTTAGTTTCTGAGTTTAGATTGTGAGTTTAGATTGTGAGTTTAGATTGTGAGTTTAGTTTTTGAATTTAGATTGTGAGTTTAGTTTCTGAGTTTAGATTGTGAGTTTAGATTGTGAGTTTAGTTTGTGAGTTTAGATTGTGAGTTTAGTTTCTCAGTTTAGATTGTGAGTTTAGATTGTGAGTTTAGTTTCTGAATTTAGTTTGTGAGTTTAGTTTCTGAGTTTAGATTGTGAGTTTAGTGTCTGAATTTAGTTTCTGAATTTAGTTTCTGAGTTTAGTTTCTGAGTTCAGATTGTGAGTTTAGTTTCTGAGTTCAGATTGTGAGTTTAGTTTCTGAATTTAGTTTCTGAATTTAGTTTCTGAATTTAGTTTCTGTGTTTAGTTTCTGTGTTTAGTTTCTGAGTTTAGTTTCTGAGTTTAGATTGTGAGTTTAGTTTCTGAGTTTAGATTGTGAGTTTAGATTGTGAGATTAGTTTTTGAGTGTAGATTGTAAATTTAGTTTTTGAATTTAGATTGTGAGTTTAGTTTCTGAGTTTAGATTGTGAGTTTAGATTCTGAGTTTAGTTTGTGAGTTTAGATTGTGAGTTTAGTTTCTCAGTTTAGATTGTGAGTTTAGATTGTGAGTTTAGTTTCTGAATTTAGTTTGTGAGTTTAGTTTCTGAGTTTAGATTGTGAGTTTAGTTTCTGAGTTTAGATTGTGAGTTTAGATTGTGAGATTAGTTTTTGAGTGTAGATTGTAAGTTTAGTTTCTGAGTTTAGATTGTGAGTTTAGTTTCTGAGTTTAGTTTCTGAGTTTAGTTTCTGAGTTTAGTGTCTGAATTTAGTTTCTGAATTTAGTTTCTGAGTTTAGTTTCTGAGTTCAGATTGTGAGTTTAGTTTCTGAGTTCAGATTGTGAGTTTAGTTTCTGAATTTAGTTTCTGAATTTAGTTTCTGAATTTAGTTTCTGTGTTTAGTTTCTGTGTTTAGTTTCTGAGTTTAGTTTCTGAGTTTAGATTGTGAGTTTAGTTTCTGAGTTTAGATTGTGAGTTTAGATTGTGAGATTAGTTTTTGAGTGTAGATTGTAAGTTTAGTTTCTGAGTTTAGATTGTGAGTTTAGTTTCTGAGTTTAGTTTCTGAGTTTAGTTTCTGAGTTTAGTTTCTGAATTTAGTTTCTGAATTTAGTTTCTGAGTTTAGTTTCTGAGTTCAGATTGTGAGTTTAGTTTCTGAGTTCAGATTGTGAGTTTAGTTTCTGAATTTAGTTTCTGAATTTAGTTTCTGAATTTAGTTTCTGTGTTTAGTTTCTGTGTTTAGTTTCTGAGTTTAGTTTCTGAGTTTAGTTTCTGAGTTTAGATTGTGAGTTTAGTTTCTGAGTTTAGGTTCTGAGTTCAGGTTCTGAGTTTAGTTTGTGAGTTTAGTTTCTGAGTTTAGATTGTGAGTTTAGTTTCTGAGTTTAGATTGTGAGTTTAGATTGTGAGTTCAGTTTCTGAGTTTAGATTGTGAGTTTAGATTGTGAGTTTAGATTGTGAGTTTAGTTTCTGAGTTTAGATTGTGAGTTTAGTTTCTGAATTTAGTTTGTGAGTTTAGTTTGTGAGTTTAGATTGTGAGTTTAGTTTCTGAGTTTAGATTGTGAGTTTAGATTGTGAGATTAGTTTTTGAGTGTAGATTGTAAGTTTATTTTCTGAGTTTAGATTGTGAGTTTAGTTTCTGAGTTTAGTTTCTGAGTTTAGTTTCTGAGTTTAGTGTCTGAATTTAGTTTCTGAATTTAGTTTCTGAGTTTAGTTTCTGAGTTCAGATTGTGAGTTTAGTTTCTGAGTTCAGATTGTGAGTTTAGTTTCTGAATTTAGTTTCTGAATTTAGTTTCTGAATTTAGTTTCTGTGTTTAGTTTCTGTGTTTAGTTTCTGAGTTTAGTTTCTGAGTTTAGATTGTGAGTTTAGTTTCTGAGTTTAGATTGTGAGTTTAGATTGTGAGATTAGTTTTTGAGTGTAGATTGTAAGTTTAGTTTCTGAGTTTAGATTGTGAGTTTAGTTTCTGAGTTTAGTTTCTGAGTTTAGTTTCTGAGTTTAGTTTCTGAATTTAGTTTCTGAATTTAGTTTCTGAGTTTAGTTTCTGAGTTCAGATTGTGAGTTTAGTTTCTGAGTTCAGATTGTGAGTTTAGTTTCTGAATTTAGTTTCTGAATTTAGTTTCTGAATTTAGTTTCTGTGTTTAGTTTCTGTGTTTAGTTTCTGAGTTTAGTTTCTGAGTTTAGTTTCTGAGTTTAGTTTCTGAATTTAGTTTCTGAGTTTAGTTTCTGAGTTTAGTTTCTGAGTTCAGATTGTGAGTTTAGTTTCTGAGTTCAGATTGTGAGTTTAGTTTCTGAATTTAGTTTCTGAATTTAGTTTCTGAATTTAGTTTCTGTGTTTAGTTTCTGAGTTTATATTGTGAATTTAGATTGTGAGTTTAGTTTCTGAATTTAGTTTCTGAATTTAGTTTCTGTGTTTAGTTTCTGAGTTTAGATTGTGAGTTTAGTTTCTGAGTTTAGTTTGTGAGTTTAGTTTGTGAGTTTAGATTGTGAGTTTAGTTTCTGAATTTAGTTTGTGAGTTTAGTTTGTGAGTTTAGATTGTGAGTTTAGTTTCTGAATTTAGATTGTGAGTTTAGTTTCTGAGTTTAGTTTCTGAGTTTAGTTTCTGAGTTTAGTTTCTGAGTTTAGTTTCTGAATTTAGATTATGAGTTTAGTTTCTGAGTTTAGTTTCTGAATTTAGATTGTAAATTTAGATTGTGAGTTTAGTTTCTGAATTTAGATTGTGAGTTCAGTTTCTGAGTTTAGATTGTGAGTTCAGTTTCTGAGTTTAGATTGTGA
Source organism: Labrus mixtus (assembly GCF_963584025.1). NCBI lineage: Eukaryota > Metazoa > Chordata > Actinopteri > Labriformes > Labridae > Labrus > Labrus mixtus. The sequence continues at coordinate 75,813 of NW_026870284.1, forward strand.
GTTCAGATTGTGAGTTCAGTTTCTGAGTTTAGATTGTGAGTTTAGTTTCTGAGTTTAGATTGTGAGTTTAGTTTCTGAATTTAGATTTTGAGTTTAGTTTCTGAATTTAGTTTCTGAATTTAGTTTCTGAGTTTAGTTTTTGAGTGTAGATTGTGAGTTTAGTTTCTGAGTTTAGATTGTGAGTTTAGATTGTGAGTTTAGATTATGAGTTTAGTTTCTGAGTTTAGTTTCTGAATTTAGATTGTGAGTTTAGTTTCTGAGTTTAGATTGTGAGTTTAGTTTCTGAATTTAGTTTCTGAGTTTAGTTTCTGAGTTTAAATTATGAGTTTAGTTTAGTTTCTGAGTTTAGTTTCTGAATTTAGTTTCTGTGTTAAGATTGTGAGTTTAGTTTTTGAGTTCAGATTGTGAGTTTAGTTTCTGAATTTAGTTTCTGTGTTAAGATTGTGAGTTTAGATTGTGAGTTTAGATTGTGAGTTTAGTTTCTGAGTTTAGTTTGTGAGTTTAGTTTGTGAGTTTAGATTGTGAGTTTAGATTGTGAGTTTAGTTTCTGAGTTTAGATTGTGAGTTTAGTTTTTGAGTTTAGATCGTGAGTTTAGATTGTGAGTTTAGTTTGTGAGTTTAGTTTGTGAGTTTAGTTTGTGAGTTTAGATTGTGAGTTTAGTTTCTGAATTTAGTTTGTGAGTTTAGTTTGTGAGTTTAGATTGTGAGTTTAGTTTCTGAATTTAGATTGTGAGTTTAGTTTCTGAGTTTAGTTTTTGAGTGTAGATTGTGAGTTTAGTTTCTGAATTTAGATTGTGAGTTTAGTTTTTGAGTGTAGATTGTGAGTTTAGTTTCTGAATTTAGATTGTGAGTTTAGTTTCTGAGTTTAGTTTCTGAGTTTAGTTTCTGAGTTTAGTTTCTGAGTTTAGTTTCTCAGTTTAGTTTCTGAATTTAGATTATGAGTTTAGTTTCTGAGTTTAGTTTCTGAATTTAGATTGTAAATTTAGATTGTGAGTTTAGTTTCTGAATTTAGATTGTGAGTTCAGTTTCTGAGTTTAGATTGTGAGTTCAGTTTCTGAGTTTAGTTTCTGAGTTTAGATTGTGAGTTTAGTTTCTGAGTTTAGATTGTGAGTTCAGATTGTGAGTTCAGTTTCTGAGTTTAGATTGTGAGTTTAGTTTCTGAGTTTAGATTGTGAGTTTAGTTTCTGAATTTAGATTTTGAGTTTAGTTTCTGAATTTAGTTTCTGAATTTAGTTTCTGAGTTTAGTTTTTGAGTGTAGATTGTGAGTTTAGATTGTGAGTTTAGATTGTGAGGTTAGTTTTTGAGTTTAGATTGTGAGTTTAGATTATGAGTTTAGTTTCTGAGTTTAGTTTCTGAGTTCAGATTGTGAGTTTAGTTTCTGAATTTAGTTTCTGAATTTAGATTGTGAGTTTAGTTTCTGAGTTTAGATTGTGAGTTTAGTTTCTGAATTTAGTTTCTGAGTTTAGTTTCTGAGTTTAAATTATGAGTTTAGTTTAGTTTCTGAGTTTAGTTTCTGAATTTAGTTTCTGTGTTAAGATTGTGAGTTTAGTTTTTGAGTTCAGATTGTGAGTTTAGATTGTGAGTTTAGTTTCTGAGTTTAGTTTGTGAGTTTAGATTGTGAGTTTAGATTGTGAGTTTAGTTTTTGAGTGTAGATTGTGAGTTCAGTTTCTGAATTTAGATTGTGAGTTTAGTTTCTGAGTTTAGATTGTGAGTTTAGTTTCTGAGTTTAGATTGTGAGTTTAGATTGTGAGTTTAGATTGTGAGTTTAGTTTTTGAGTGTAGATTGTGAGTTTAGTTTCTGAGTTTAGTTTCTGAATTTAGATTGTAAATTTAGATTGTGAGTTTAGTTTCTGAATTTAGATTGTGAGTTCAGTTTCTGAGTTTAGATTGTGAGTTTAGATTGTGAGTTCAGTTTCTGAGTTTAGATTGTGAGTTCAGATTGTGAGTTCAGTTTCTGAGTTTAGATTGTGAGTCTAGTTTCTGAGTTTAGTTTCTGAATTTAGTTTCTGAATTTAGTTTCTGAGTTTAGTTTCTGAGTGTAGATTGTGAGTTTAGTTTCTGAGTTTAGATTGTGAGTTTAGATTGTGAGTTTAGATTGTGAGTTTAGTTTCTGAGTTTAGATTGTGAGTTTAGATTGTGAGTTTAGATTGTGAGGTTAGTTTTTGAGTTTAGATTGTGAGTTTAGATTATGAGTTTAGTTTCTGAGTTTAGTTTCTGAATTTAGATTGTGAGTTTAGTTTCTGAGTTTAGATTGTGAGTTTAGTTTCTGAATTTAGTTTCTGAGTTTAGTTTCTGAGTTTAAATTATGAGTTTAGTTTAGTTTCTGAGTTTAGTTTCTGAATTTAGTTTCTGTGTTAAGATTGTGAGTTTAGTTTTTGAGTTCAGATTGTGAGTTTAGATTGTGAGTTTAGTTTCTGAGTTTAGTTTGTGAGTTTAGTTTGTGAGTTTAGATTGTGAGTTTAGATTGTGAGTTTAGTTTCTGAGTTTAGATTGTGAGTTTAGTTTTTGAGTTTAGATCGTGAGTTTAGATTGTGAGTTTAGTTTGTGAGTTTAGTTTGTGAGTTTAGTTTGTGAGTTTAGATTGTGAGTTTAGTTTCTGAATTTAGTTTGTGAGTTTAGTTTGTGAGTTTAGATTGTGAGTTTAGTTTCTGAATTTAGATTGTGAGTTTAGTTTCTGAGTTTAGTTTTTGAGTGTAGATTGTGAGTTTAGTTTCTGAATTTAGATTGTGAGTTTAGTTTCTGAGTTTAGTTTCTGAGTTTAGTTTCTGAGTTTAGTTTCTGAGTTTAGTTTCTCAGTTTAGTTTCTGAATTTAGATTATGAGTTTAGTTTCTGAGTTTAGTTTCTGAATTTAGATTGTAAATTTAGATTGTGAGTTTAGTTTCTGAATTTAGATTGTGAGTTCAGTTTCTGAGTTTAGATTGTGAGTTCAGTTTCTGAGTTTAGTTTCTGAGTTTAGATTGTGAGTTTAGTTTCTGAGTTTAGATTGTGAGTTCAGATTGTGAGTTCAGTTTCTGAGTTTAGATTGTGAGTTTAGTTTCTGAGTTTAGATTGTGAGTTTAGTTTCTGAATTTAGATTGTGAGTTCAGTTTCTGAGTTTAGATTGTGAGTTCAGTTTCTGAGTTTAGATTGTGAGTTCAGATTGTGAGTTCAGTTTCTGAGTTTAGATTGTGAGTTTAGTTTCTGAGTTTAGATTGTGAGTTTAGTTTCTGAATTTAGATTTTGAGTTTAGTTTCTGAATTTAGTTTCTGAATTTAGTTTCTGAGTTTAGTTTTTGAGTGTAGATTGTGAGTTTAGTTTCTGAGTTTAGATTGTGAGTTTAGATTGTGAGTTTAGATTGTGAGGTTAGTTTTTGAGTTTAGATTGTGAGTTTAGATTATGAGTTTAGTTTCTGAGTTTAGTTTCTGAATTTAGATTGTGAGTTTAGTTTCTGAGTTTAGATTGTGAGTTTAGTTTCTGAATTTAGTTTCTGAGTTTAGTTTCTGAGTTTAAATTATGAGTTTAGTTTAGTTTCTGAGTTTAGTTTCTGAATTTAGTTTCTGTGTTAAGATTGTGAGTTTAGTTTTTGAGTTCAGATTGTGAGTTTAGATTGTGAGTTTAGTTTCTGAGTTTAGTTTGTGAGTTTAGTTTGTGAGTTTAGATTGTGAGTTTAGATTGTGAGTTTAGTTTCTGAGTTTAGATTGTGAGTTTAGTTTTTGAGTTTAGATCGTGAGTTTAGATTGTGAGTTTAGTTTGTGAGTTTAGTTTGTGAGTTTAGTTTGTGAGTTTAGATTGTGAGTTTAGTTTCTGAATTTAGTTTGTGAGTTTAGTTTGTGAGTTTAGATTGTGAGTTTAGTTTCTGAATTTAGATTGTGAGTTTAGTTTCTGAGTTTAGTTTTTGAGTGTAGATTGTGAGTTTAGTTTCTGAATTTAGATTGTGAGTTTAGTTTCTGAGTTTAGTTTCTGAGTTTAGTTTCTGAGTTTAGTTTCTGAGTTTAGTTTCTCAGTTTAGTTTCTGAATTTAGATTATGAGTTTAGTTTCTGAGTTTAGTTTCTGAATTTAGATTGTAAATTTAGATTGTGAGTTTAGTTTCTGAATTTAGATTGTGAGTTCAGTTTCTGAGTTTAGATTGTGAGTTCAGTTTCTGAGTTTAGTTTCTGAGTTTAGATTGTGAGTTTAGTTTCTGAGTTTAGATTGTGAGTTCAGATTGTGAGTTCAGTTTCTGAGTTTAGATTGTGAGTTTAGTTTCTGAGTTTAGATTGTGAGTTTAGTTTCTGAATTTAGATTTTGAGTTTAGTTTCTGAATTTAGTTTCTGAATTTAGTTTCTGAGTTTAGTTTTTGAGTGTAGATTGTGAGTTTAGATTGTGAGTTTAGATTGTGAGGTTAGTTTTTGAGTTTAGATTGTGAGTTTAGATTATGAGTTTAGTTTCTGAGTTTAGTTTCTGAGTTCAGATTGTGAGTTTAGTTTCTGAATTTAGTTTCTGAATTTAGATTGTGAGTTTAGTTTCTGAGTTTAGATTGTGAGTTTAGTTTCTGAATTTAGTTTCTGAGTTTAGTTTCTGAGTTTAAATTATGAGTTTAGTTTAGTTTCTGAGTTTAGTTTCTGAATTTAGTTTCTGTGTTAAGATTGTGAGTTTAGTTTTTGAGTTCAGATTGTGAGTTTAGATTGTGAGTTTAGTTTCTGAGTTTAGTTTGTGAGTTTAGATTGTGAGTTTAGATTGTGAGTTTAGTTTTTGAGTGTAGATTGTGAGTTCAGTTTCTGAATTTAGATTGTGAGTTTAGTTTCTGAGTTTAGATTGTGAGTTTAGTTTCTGAGTTTAGATTGTGAGTTTAGATTGTGAGTTTAGATTGTGAGTTTAGTTTTTGAGTGTAGATTGTGAGTTTAGTTTCTGAGTTTAGTTTCTGAATTTAGATTGTAAATTTAGATTGTGAGTTTAGTTTCTGAATTTAGATTGTGAGTTCAGTTTCTGAGTTTAGATTGTGAGTTTAGATTGTGAGTTCAGTTTCTGAGTTTAGATTGTGAGTTCAGATTGTGAGTTCAGTTTCTGAGTTTAGATTGTGAGTCTAGTTTCTGAGTTTAGTTTCTGAATTTAGTTTCTGAATTTAGTTTCTGAGTTTAGTTTCTGAGTGTAGATTGTGAGTTTAGTTTCTGAGTTTAGATTGTGAGTTTAGATTGTGAGTTTAGATTGTGAGTTTAGTTTTTGAATTTAGATTGTGAGTTTAGTTTCTGAGTTTAGATTGTGAGTTTAGATTGTGAGTTTAGTTTGTGAGTTTAGATTGTGAGTTTAGTTTCTGAGTTTAGATTGTGAGTTTAGATTGTGAGTTTAGTTTCTGAATTTAGTTTGTGAGTTTAGTTTCTGAGTTTAGATTGTGAGTTTAGTTTCTGAATTTAGTTTCTGAATTTAGTTTCTGAGTTTAGTTTCTGAGTTCAGATTGTGAGTTTAGTTTCTGAGTTCAGATTGTGAGTTTAGTTTCTGAATTTAGTTTCTGAATTTAATTTCTGACATTATTTTCTGTGTTTAGTTTCTGTGTTTAGTTTCTGAGTTTAGTTTCTGAGTTTAGATTGTGAGTTTAGTTTCTGAGTTTAGATTGTGAGTTTAGATTGTGAGATTAGTTTTTGAGTTTAGATTGTGAGTTTAGATTGTAAGTTTAGTTTCTGAGTTTAGATTGTGAGTTTAGTTTCTGAGTTTAGATTGTGAGTTTAGTTTCTGAGTTTAGTTTCTGTGTTTAGTTTCTGAGTTTAGTTTCTGAGTTCAGATTGTGAGTTCAGTTTCTGAGTTTAGATTGTGAGATTAGTTTTTGAGTGTAGATTGTAAGTTTAGTTTCTGAGTTTAGATTGTGAGTTTAGTTTCTGAATTTAGTTTCTGAATTTAGTTTCTGAGTTTAGTTTCTGAGTTCAGATTGTGAGTTTAGTTTCTGAGTTCAGATTGTGAGTTTAGTTTCTGAATTTAGTTTCTGAATTTAATTTCTGAATTTATTTTCTGTGTTTAGTTTCTGTGTTTAGTTTCTGAGTTTAGTTTCTGAGTTTAGATTGTGAGTTTAGTTTCTGAGTTTAGATTGTGAGTTTAGATTGTGAGATTAGTTTTTGAGTTTAGATTGTGAGTTTAGATTGTAAGTTTAGTTTCTGAGTTTAGATTGTGAGTTTAGTTTCTGAGTTTAGATTGTGAGTTTAGTTTCTGAGTTTAGTTTCTGAGTTTAGTTTCTGAGTTTAGTTTCTGAGTTTAGTTTCTGAGTTTAGTTTCTGAATTTAGTTTCTGAATTTAGTTTCTGAGTTTAGTTTCTGAGTTCAGATTGTGAGTTTAGTTTGTGAGTTTAGATTGTGAGTTTAGTTTCTGAATTTAGTTTGTGAGTTTAGTTTGTGAGTTTAGATTGTGAGTTTAGTTTCTGAATTTAGATTGTGAGTTTAGTTTCTCAGTTTAGTTTTTGAGTGTAGATTGTGAGTTTAGTTTCTGAATTTAGATTGTGAGTTTAGTTTCTGAGTTTAGTTTCTGAGTTTAGTTTCTGAGTTTAGTTTCTGAGTTTAGTTTGTGAGTTTAGTTTGTGAGTTTAGATTGTGAGTTTAGTTTCTGAATTTAGATTGTGAGTTTAGATTGTGAGTTTAGTTTTTGAGTGTAGATTGTGAGTTCAGTTTCTGAATTTAGATTGTGAGTTTAGTTTCTGAGTTTAGATTGTGAGTTTAGTTTCTGAGTTTAGATTGTGAGTTTAGATTGTGAGTTTAGTTTCTGAGTTTAGATTGTGAGTTTAGATTGTGAGTTTAGTTTCTGAGTTTAGATTGTGAGTTTAGATTGTGAGTTTAGATTGTGAGTTTAGTTTTTGAGTGTAGATTGTGAGTTTAGTTTCTGAGTTTAGTTTCTGAATTTAGATTGTAAATTTAGATTGTGAGTTTAGTTTCTGAATTTAGTTTCTGAGTTTAGTTTCTGAGTTTAGTTTCTGAGTTCAGATTGTGAGTTTAGTTTCTGAGTTTAGTTTCTGAATTTAGTTTCTGAATTTAGTTTCTGAGTTTAGTTTTTGAGTGTAGATTGTGAGTTTAGATTGTAAGTTTAGTTTTTGAATTTAGTTTCTGAATTTAGTTTCTGTGTTTAGTTTTTGAGTGTAGTTTGTGAGTTTAGTTTGTGAGTTTAGATTGTGAGTTTAGATTGTGAGTTTAGTTTCTGAATTTAGTTTCTGAATTTAGTTTCTGAGTTTAGTTTCTGAGTTCAGATTGTGAGTTTAGTTTCTGAATTTAGTTTCTGAATTTAGTTTCTGAATTTAGTTTCTGTGTTTAGTTTCTGTGTTTAGTTTCTGAGTTTAGTTTCTGAGTTTAGTTTCTGAGTTTAGTTTCTGAATTTAGTTTCTGAGTTTAGTTTCTGAGTTTAGTTTCTGAGTTCAGATTGTGAGTTCAGTTTCTGAGTTCAGATTGTGAGTTTAGTTTCTGAGTTTAGATTGTGAGTTTAGATTGTGAGTTTAGTTTCTGAGTTTAGATTGTGAGTTTAGTTTCTGAGTTTAGATTGTGAGTTTAGATTGTGAGATTAGTTTTTGAGTGTAGATTGTAAGTTTAGTTTCTGAGTTTAGATTGTGAGTTTAGTTTCTGAGTTTAGTTTCTGAGTTCAGATTGTGAGTTCAGTTTCTGAGTTTAGATTGTGAGATTAGTTTTTGAGTGTAGATTGTAAGTTTAGTTTCTGAGTTTAGATTGTGAGTTTAGTTTCTGAATTTAGTTTCTGAATTTAGTTTCTGAGTTTAGTTTCTGAGTTCAGATTGTGAGTTTAGTTTCTGAGTTCAGATTGTGAGTTTAGTTTCTGAATTTAGTTTCTGAATTTAATTTCTGAATTTATTTTCTGTGTTTAGTTTCTGTGTTTAGTTTCTGAGTTTAGTTTCTGAGTTTAGATTGTGAGTTTAGTTTCTGAGTTTAGATTGTGAGTTTAGATTGTGAGATTAGTTTTTGAGTTTAGATTGTGAGTTTAGATTGTAAGTTTAGTTTCTGAGTTTAGATTGTGAGTTTAGTTTCTGAGTTTAGATTGTGAGTTTAGTTTCTGAGTTTAGTTTCTGAGTTTAGTTTCTGAGTTTAGTTTCTGAGTTTAGTTTCTGAGTTTAGTTTCTGAATTTAGTTTCTGAATTTAGTTTCTGAGTTTAGTTTCTGAGTTCAGATTGTGAGTTTAGTTTGTGAGTTTAGATTGTGAGTTTAGTTTCTGAATTTAGTTTGTGAGTTTAGTTTGTGAGTTTAGATTGTGAGTTTAGTTTCTGAATTTAGATTGTGAGTTTAGTTTCTGAGTTTAGTTTTTGAGTGTAGATTGTGAGTTTAGTTTCTGAATTTAGATTGTGAGTTTAGTTTCTGAGTTTAGTTTCTGAGTTTAGTTTCTGAGTTTAGTTTCTGAGTTTAGTTTGTGAGTTTAGTTTGTGAGTTTAGATTGTGAGTTTAGTTTCTGAATTTAGATTGTGAGTTTAGATTGTGAGTTTAGTTTTTGAGTGTAGATTGTGAGTTCAGTTTCTGAATTTAGATTGTGAGTTTAGTTTCTGAGTTTAGATTGTGAGTTTAGTTTCTGAGTTTAGATTGTGAGTTTAGATTGTGAGTTTAGTTTCTGAGTTTAGATTGTGAGTTTAGATTGTGAGTTTAGTTTCTGAGTTTAGATTGTGAGTTTAGATTGTGAGTTTAGATTGTGAGTTTAGTTTTTGAGTGTAGATTGTGAGTTTAGTTTCTGAGTTTAGTTTCTGAATTTAGATTGTAAATTTAGATTGTGAGTTTAGTTTCTGAATTTAGTTTCTGAGTTTAGTTTCTGAATTTAGTTTCTGAGTTCAGATTGTGAGTTTAGTTTCTGAGTTTAGTTTCTGAATTTAGTTTCTGAATTTAGTTTCTGAGTTTAGTTTTTGAGTGTAGATTGTGAGTTTAGATTGTAAGTTTAGTTTTTGAATTTAGTTTCTGAATTTAGTTTCTGTGTTTAGTTTTTGAGTGTAGTTTGTGAGTTTAGTTTCTGAGTTTAGATTGTGAGTTTAGATTGTGAGTTTAGTTTCTGAATTTAGTTTCTGAATTTAGTTTCTGAGTTTAGTTTCTGAGTTCAGATTGTGAGTTTAGTTTCTGAATTTAGTTTCTGAATTTAGTTTCTGTGTTTAGTTTTTGAGTGTAGTTTGTGAGTTTAGTTTCTGAGTTCAGATTGTGAGTTTAGTTTCTGAATTTAGTTTCTGAATTTAGTTTCTGTGTTTAGTTTTTGAGTGTAGTTTGTGAGTTTAGTTTCTGAGTTTAGATTGTGAGGTTAGTTTTTGAGTTTAGATTGTGAGTTTAGTTTCTGAGTTTAGTTTCTGAGTTTTGTTTCTGAGTTTTGTTTCTGAGTTTAGATTCTGAGTTTAGATTGTGAGTTTAGTTTCTGAATTTAGTTTCTGAATTTAGATTGTGAGTTTAGATTGTGAGTTTAGTTTCTGAGTTTAGTTTCTGAGTTCAGATTGTGAGTTTAGTTTCTGAGTTTAGTTTCTGAATTTAGTTTCTGAATTTAGTTTCTGTGTTTAGTTTCTGAGTTTAGATTGTGAGTTTAGTTCCTGAATTTAGTTTGTGAGTTTAGTTTGTGAGTTTAGATTGTGAGTTTAGTTTCTGAATTTAGTTTCTGAGTTTAGTTTCTGAGTTCAGATTGTGAGTTTAGTTTTTGAGTTTAGATTGTGAGTTTAGTTTGTGAGTTTAGATTGTGAGTTTAGTTTCTGAATTTAGATTGTGAGTTTAGTTTCTGAATTTAGTTTCTGAATTTAGTTTCTGTGTTTAGTTTCTGAGTTTAGATTGTGAGTTTAGTTTCTGAATTTAGTTTGTGAGTTTAGTTTGTGAGTTTAGATTGTGAGTTTAGTTTCTGAATTTAGTTTGTGAGTTTAGTTTGTGAGTTTAGATTGTGAGTTTAGTTTCTGAGTTTAGTTTCTGAGTTCAGATTGTGAGTTTAGTTTCTGAATTTAGTTTCTGAATTTAGATTGTGAGTTTAGTTTCTGAATTTAGTCTCTGAATTTAGTTTCTGTGTTTAGTTTCTGAGTTTAGATTGTGAGTTTAGTTTCTGAATTTAGTTTGTGAGTTTAGTTTGTGAGTTTAGATTCTGAGTTTAGTTTCTGAATTTAGTTTGTGAGTTTAGTTTGTGAGTTTAGATTGTGAGTTTAGTTTCTGAGTTTAGATTGTGAGTTTAGATTGTGAGTTTAGTTTTTGAGTGTAGATTGTGAGTTTAGTTTCTGAGTGTCGATTGTGAGTTTAGTTTCTGAATTTAGTTTGTGAGTTTAGTTTGTGAGTTTAGATTGTGAGTTTAGTTTCTGAGTTTAGATTGTGAGTTTAGATTGTGAGATTAGTTTTTGAGTGTAGATTGTGAGTTTAGTTTCTGAATTTAGTTTCTGAGTTTAGTTTCTGAGTTCAGATTGTGAGTTTAGTTTTTGAATTTAGTTTCTGAATTTAGATTGTGAGTTTAGTTTCTCAATTTAGTTTCTGAATTTAGTTTCTGTGTTTAGTTTCTGAGTTTAGATTGTGAGTTTAGTTTCTGAGTTTAGATTGTGGGTTTAGTTTCTGAGTTTAGTTTCTGAGTTTAGATTGTGAGTTTAGTTTCTGAGTTTAGTTTCTGAGTTTAGATTGTGAGTTTAGTTTTTGAGTTTAGATTGTGAGTTTAGTTTCTGAGTTTAGATTGTGAGTTTAGTTTCTGAGTTTAGTTTTTGAGTGTAGATTGTGAGTTTAGATTGTAAGTTTAGTTTTTGAATTTAGTTTCTGAATTTAGTTTCTGTGTTTAGTTTTTGAGTGTAGTTTGTGAGTTTAGTTTCTGAGTTTAGATTGTGAGTTTAGTTTCTGAATTTAGTTTCTGAATTTAGTTTCTGAGTTTAGTTTCTGAGTTCAGATTGTGAGTTTAGTTTCTGAATTTAGTTTCTGAATTTAGTTTCTGTGTTTAGTTTTTGAGTGTAGTTTGTGAGTTTAGTTTCTGAGTTCAGATTGTGAGTTTAGTTTCTGAATTTAGTTTCTGAATTTAGTTTCTGTGTTTAGTTTTTGAGTGTAGTTTGTGAGTTTAGTTTCTGAGTTTAGATTGTGAGGTTAGTTTTTGAGTTTAGATTGTGAGTTTAGTTTCTGAGTTTAGTTTCTGAGTTTTGTTTCTGAGTTTTGTTTCTGAGTTTAGATTCTGAGTTTAGATTGTGAGTTTAGTTTCTGAATTTAGTTTCTGAATTTAGATTGTGAGTTTAGTTTCTGAATTTAGTTTCTGAGTTTAGTTTTTGAGTGTAGATTGTGAGTTTAGTTTCTGAGTTTAGATTGTGAGTTTAGATTGTGATTTTAGATTGTGAGTTTAGTTTTTGAGTTTAGATTGTGAGTTTAGATTGTGAGTTTAGTTTCTGAGTTTAGTTTCTGAGTTCAGATTGTGAGTTTAGTTTCTGAGTTTAGTTTCTGAATTTAGTTTCTGAATTTAGTTTCTGTGTTTAGTTTCTGAGTTTAGATTGTGAGTTTAGTTCCTGAATTTAGTTTGTGAGTTTAGTTTGTGAGTTTAGATTGTGAGTTTAGTTTCTGAATTTAGTTTCTGAGTTTAGTTTCTGAGTTCAGATTGTGAGTTTAGTTTTTGAGTTTAGATTGTGAGTTTAGTTTGTGAGTTTAGATTGTGAGTTTAGTTTCTGAATTTAGATTGTGAGTTTAGTTTCTGAATTTAGTTTCTGAATTTAGTTTCTGTGTTTAGTTTCTGAGTTTAGATTGTGAGTTTAGTTTCTGAATTTAGTTTGTGAGTTTAGTTTGTGAGTTTAGATTGTGAGTTTAGTTTCTGAATTTAGTTTGTGAGTTTAGTTTGTGAGTTTAGATTGTGAGTTTAGTTTCTGAGTTTAGTTTCTGAGTTCAGATTGTGAGTTTAGTTTCTGAATTTAGTTTCTGAATTTAGATTGTGAGTTTAGTTTTTGAGTGTAGATTGTGAGTTTAGTTTCTGAGTGTCGATTGTGAGTTTAGTTTCTGAATTTAGTTTGTGAGTTTAGTTTGTGAGTTTAGATTGTGAGTTTAGTTTCTGAGTTTAGATTGTGAGTTTAGATTGTGAGATTAGTTTTTGAGTGTAGATTGTGAGTTTAGTTTCTGAATTTAGTTTCTGAGTTTAGTTTCTGAGTTCAGATTGTGAGTTTAGTTTTTGAATTTAGTTTCTGAATTTAGATTGTGAGTTTAGTTTCTCAATTTAGTTTCTGAATTTAGTTTCTGTGTTTAGTTTCTGAGTTTAGATTGTGAGTTTAGTTTCTGAGTTTAGATTGTGGGTTTAGTTTCTGAGTTTAGTTTCTGAGTTTAGATTGTGAGTTTAGTTTCTGAGTTTAGTTTCTGAGTTTAGATTGTGAGTTTAGTTTTTGAGTTTAGATTGTGAGTTTAGTTTCTGAGTTTAGATTGTGAGTTTAGTTTCTGAGTTAAGATTGTGAGTTTACTTTTTGAGTTTAGATTGTGAGTTTAGATTGTGAGTTTAGTTTCTGAATTTAGATTGTGAGTTTAGTTTCTGAGTTTAGTTTCTGAATTTAGATTATGAGTTTAGTTTCTGAGTTTAGTTTCTGAATTTAGATTGTAAATTTAGATTGTGAGTTTAGTTTCTGAATTTAGATTGTGAGTTCAGTTTCTGAGTTTAGATTGTGAGTTTAGATTGTGAGTTCAGTTTCTGAGTTTAGATTGTGAGTTCAGATTGTGAGTTTAGATTGTGAGTTTAGATTGTGAGTTTAGATTGTGAGTTTAGTTTGTGAGTTTAGATTGTGAGTTCAGATTGTGAGTTTAGATTGTGAGTTTAGATTGTGAGTTCAGATTGTGAGTTTAGTTTGTGAGTTTAGATTGTGAGTTCAGATTGTGAGTTCAGTTTCTGAGTTTAGATTGTGAGTTTAGTTTCTGAGTTTAGTTTCTGAATTTAGTTTCTGAATTTAGTTTCTGAGTTTAGTTTTTGAGTGTAGATTGTGAGTTTAGTTTCTGAGTTTAGATTGTGAGTTTAGATTGTGAGTTTAGATTGTGAGTTTAGTTTTTGAATTTAGATTGTGAGTTTAGTTTCTGAGTTTAGATTGTGAGTTTAGATTGTGAGTTTAGTTTGTGAGTTTAGATTGTGAGTTTAGTTTCTCAGTTTAGATTGTGAGTTTAGATTGTGAGTTTAGTTTCTGAATTTAGTTTGTGAGTTTAGTTTCTGAGTTTAGATTGTGAGTTTAGTTTCTGAGTTTAGATTGTGAGTTTAGATTGTGAGATTAGTTTTTGAGTGTAGATTGTAAGTTTAGTTTCTGAGTTTAGATTGTGAGTTTAGTTTCTGAGTTTAGTTTCTGAGTTTAGTTTCTGAGTTTAGTGTCTGAATTTAGTTTCTGAATTTAGTTTCTGAGTTTAGTTTCTGAGTTCAGATTGTGAGTTTAGTTTCTGAGTTCAGATTGTGAGTTTAGTTTCTGAATTTAGTTTCTGAATTTAGTTTCTGAGTTTAGTTTCTGTGTTTAGTTTCTGTGTTTAGTTTCTGAGTTTAGTTTCTGAGTTTAGATTGTGAGTTTAGTTTCTGAGTTTAGATTGTGAGTTTAGATTGTGAGATTAGTTTTTGAGTGTAGATTGTAAGTTTAGTTTCTGAGTTTAGATTGTGAGTTTAGTTTCTGAGTTTAGTTTCTGAGTTTAGTTTCTGAGTTTAGTTTCTGAGTTTAGTTTCTGAGTTTAGTTTCTGAATTTAGTTTCTGAGTTTAGTTTCTGAGTTCAGATTGTGAGTTTAGTTTCTGAGTTCAGATTGTGAGTTCAGATTGTGAGTTTAGTTTCTGAATTTAGTTTCTGAATTTAGTTTCTGAATTTAGTTTCTGTGTTTAGTTTCTGTGTTTAGTTTCTGAGTTTAGTTTCTGAGTTTAGTTTCTGAGTTTAGTTTCTGAATTTAGTTTCTGAGTTTAGTTTCTGAGTTTAGTTTCTGAGTTCAGATTGTGAGTTTAGTTTCTGAGTTCAGATTGTGAGTTTAGTTTCTGAATTTAGTTTCTGAATTTAGTTTCTGAATTTAGTTTCTGTGTTTAGTTTCTGAGTTTATATTGTGAATTTAGATTGTGAGTTTAGTTTCTGAATTTAGTTTCTGAATTTAGTTTCTGTGTTTAGTTTCTGAGTTTAGATTGTGAGTTTAGTTTCTGAGTTTAGTTTGTGAGTTTAGTTTGTGAGTTTAGATTGTGAGTTTAGTTTCTGAATTTAGTTTGTGAGTTTAGTTTGTGAGTTTAGATTGTGAGTTTAGTTTCTGAATTTAGATTGTGAGTTTAGTTTCTGAGTTTAGTTTCTGAGTTTAGTTTCTGAGTTTAGATTATGAGTTTAGATTGTGAGTTTAGATTGTGAGATTAGTTTTTGAGTTTAGTCTCTGAGTTTAGATTGTGAGTTTAGATTGTGAGTTTAGTTTCTGAGTTTAGATTGTGAGTTTAGTTTCTGAGTTTAGTTTCTGAGTTTAGTTTGTGAGTTTAGTTTCTGAGTTTAGATTGTGAGTTTAGTTTCTGAGTTTAGATTGTGAGTTTAGATTGTGAGATTAGTTTTTGAGTTTAGTTTCTGAGTTTAGTTTCTGAGTTTAGTTTCTGAGTTTAGTTTCTGAATTTAGATTGTGAGTTTAGTTTCTGAGTTTAGTTTCTGAGTTTAGTTTCTGAGTTTAGTTTCTGAGTTTAGTTTCTGAGTTTAAATTATGAGTTTAGTTTAGTTTCTGAGTTTAGTTTCTGAGTTTAGTTTCTGAGTTTAGTTTCTGAATTTAGATTGTGAGTTTAGTTTCTGAGTTTAGTTTCTGAGTTTAGATTGTGAGTTTAGTTTCTGAGTTTAGATTGTGAGTTTAGTTTTTGAGTTTAGATCGTGAGTTTAGATTGTGAGTTTAGTTTGTGAGTTTAGATTGTGAGGTTAGTTTTTGAGTTTAGATTGTGAGTTTAGTTTCTGAGTTTAGATTGTGAGTTTAGTTTCTGAGTTTAGTTTCTGAGTTTAGTTTCTGAGTTTAGTTTCTGAGTTTATTTTCTGAATTTAGATTATGAGTTTAGTTTCTGAGTTTAGTTTCTGAATTTAGATTGTAAATTTAGATTGTGAGTTTAGTTTCTGAATTTAGATTGTGAGTTCAGTTTCTGAGTTTAGATTGTGAGTTCAGTTTCTGAGTTTAGATTGTGAGTTCAGATTGTGAGTTCAGTTTCTGAGTTTAGATTGTGAGTTTAGTTTCTGAGTTTAGATTGTGAGTTTAGTTTCTGAATTTAGATTTTGAGTTTAGTTTCTGAATTTAGTTTCTGAATTTAGTTTCTGAGTTTAGTTTTTGAGTGTAGATTGTGAGTTTAGTTTCTGAGTTTAGATTGTGAGTTTAGATTGTGAGTTTAGATTGTGAGGTTAGTTTTTGAGTTTAGATTGTGAGTTTAGATTATGAGTTTAGTTTCTGAGTTTAGTTTCTGAATTTAGATTGTGAGTTTAGTTTCTGAGTTTAGATTGTGAGTTTAGTTTCTGAATTTAGTTTCTGAGTTTAGTTTCTGAGTTTAAATTATGAGTTTAGTTTAGTTTCTGAGTTTAGTTTCTGAATTTAGTTTCTGTGTTAAGATTGTGAGTTTAGTTTTTGAGTTCAGATTGTGAGTTTAGATTGTGAGTTTAGTTTCTGAGTTTAGTTTGTGAGTTTAGTTTGTGAGTTTAGATTGTGAGTTTAGATTGTGAGTTTAGTTTCTGAGTTTAGATTGTGAGTTTAGTTTTTGAGTTTAGATCGTGAGTTTAGATTGTGAGTTTAGTTTGTGAGTTTAGTTTGTGAGTTTAGTTTGTGAGTTTAGATTGTGAGTTTAGTTTCTGAATTTAGTTTGTGAGTTTAGTTTGTGAGTTTAGATTGTGAGTTTAGTTTCTGAATTTAGATTGTGAGTTTAGTTTCTGAGTTTAGTTTTTGAGTGTAGATTGTGAGTTTAGTTTCTGAATTTAGATTGTGAGTTCAGTTTCTGAGTTTAGTTTCTGAGTTTAGCTTCTGAGTTTAGTTTCTGAGTTTAGTTTCTGAATTTAGATTATGAGTTTAGTTTCTGAGTTTAGTTTCTGAATTTAGATTGTAAATTTAGATTGTGAGTTTAGTTTCTGAATTTAGATTGTGAGTTCAGTTTCTGAGTTTAGATTGTGAGTTCAGTTTCTGAGTTTAGATTGTGAGTTCAGATTGTGAGTTCAGTTTCTGAGTTTAGATTGTGAGTTTAGTTTCTGAGTTTAGAATGTGAGTTTAGTTTCTGAATTTAGATTTTGAGTTTAGTTTCTGAATTTAGTTTCTGAATTTAGATTCTGAGTTTAGTTTTTGAGTGTAGATTGTGAGTTTAGATTGTGAGTTTAGATTGTGAGGTTAGTTTTTGAGTTTAGATTGTGAGTTTAGATTATGAGTTTAGTTTCTGAGTTTAGTTTCTGAGTTCAGATTGTGAGTTTAGTTTCTGAATTTAGTTTCTGAATTTAGATTGTGAGTTTAGTTTCTGAGTTTAGATTGTGAGTTTAGTTTCTGAATTTAGTTTCTGAGTTTAGTTTCTGAGTTTAAATTATGAGTTTAGTTTAGTTTCTGAGTTTAGTTTCTGAATTTAGTTTCTGTGTTAAGATTGTGAGTTTAGTTTTTGAGTTCAGATTGTGAGTTTAGATTGTGAGTTTAGTTTCTGAGTTTAGTTTGTGAGTTTAGATTGTGAGTTTAGATTGTGAGTTTAGTTTTTGAGTGTAGATTGTGAGTTCAGTTTCTGAATTTAGATTGTGAGTTTAGTTTCTGAGTTTAGATTGTGAGTTTAGTTTCTGAGTTTAGATTGTGAGTTTAGATTGTGAGTTTAGATTGTGAGTTTAGTTTTTGAGTGTAGATTGTGAGTTTAGTTTCTGAGTTTAGTTTCTGAATTTAGATTGTAAATTTAGATTGTGAGTTTAGTTTCTGAATTTAGATTGTGAGTTCAGTTTCTGAGTTTAGATTGTGAGTTTAGATTGTGAGTTCAGTTTCTGAGTTTAGATTGTGAGTTCAGATTGTGAGTTCAGTTTCTGAGTTTAGATTGTGAGTTTAGTTTCTGAGTTTAGTTTCTGAATTTAGTTTCTGAATTTAGTTTCTGAGTTTAGTTTTTGAGTGTAGATTGTGAGTTTAGTTTCTGAGTTTAGATTGTGAGTTTAGATTGTGAGTTTAGATTGTGAGTTTAGTTTTTGAATTTAGATTGTGAGTTTAGTTTCTGAGTTTAGATTGTGAGTGTAGATTGTGAGTTTAGTTTGTGAGTTTAGATTGTGAGTTTAGTTTCTGAGTTTAGATTGTGAGTTTAGTTTCTGAGTTTAGTTTCTGAGTTCAGATTGTGAGTTTAGTTTCTGAATTTAGTTTCTGAGTTCAGATTGTGAGTTTAGTTTCTGAGTTTAGTTTCTGAGTTTAGTTTCTGATTTTAGATTGTGAGTTTAGTTTCTGAGTTTAGTTTCTGAGTTTAGATTGTGAGTTTAGTTTCTGAGTTTAGATTGTGAGTTTAGTTTTTGAGTTTAGATCGTGAGTTTAGATTGTGAGTTTAGTTTGTGAGTTTAGATTGTGAGGTTAGTTTTTGAGTTTAGATTGTGAGTTTAGTTTCTGAGTTTAGATTGTGAGTTTAGTTTCTGAGTTTAGTTTCTGAGTTTAGTTTCTGAGTTTAGTTTCTGAGTTTATTTTCTGAATTTAGATTATGAGTTTAGTTTCTGAGTTTAGTTTCTGAATTTAGATTGTAAATTTAGATTGTGAGTTTAGTTTCTGAATTTAGATTGTGAGTTCAGTTTCTGAGTTTAGATTGTGAGTTCAGTTTCTGAGTTTAGATTGTGAGTTCAGATTGTGAGTTCAGTTTCTGAGTTTAGATTGTGAGTTTAGTTTCTGAGTTTAGATTGTGAGTTTAGTTTCTGAATTTAGATTTTGAGTTTAGTTTCTGAATTTAGTTTCTGAATTTAGTTTCTGAGTTTAGTTTTTGAGTGTAGATTGTGAGTTTAGTTTCTGAGTTTAGATTGTGAGTTTAGATTGTGAGTTTAGATTGTGAGGTTAGTTTTTGAGTTTAGATTGTGAGTTTAGATTATGAGTTTAGTTTCTGAGTTTAGTTTCTGAATTTAGATTGTGAGTTTAGTTTCTGAATTTAGTTTCTGAGTTTAGTTTCTGAGTTTAAATTATGAGTTTAGTTTAGTTTCTGAGTTTAGTTTCTGAATTTAGTTTCTGTGTTAAGATTGTGAGTTTAGTTTTTGAGTTCAGATTGTGAGTTTAGATTGTGAGTTTAGTTTCTGAGTTTAGTTTGTGAGTTTAGTTTGTGAGTTTAGATTGTGAGTTTAGATTGTGAGTTTAGTTTCTGAGTTTAGATTGTGAGTTTAGTTTTTGAGTTTAGATCGTGAGTTTAGATTGTGAGTTTAGTTTGTGAGTTTAGTTTGTGAGTTTAGTTTGTGAGTGTAGATTGTGAGTTTAGTTTCTGAATTTAGTTTGTGAGTTTAGTTTGTGAGTTTAGATTGTGAGTTTAGTTTCTGAATTTAGATTGTGAGTTTAGTTTCTGAGTTTAGTTTTTGAGTGTAGATTGTGAGTTTAGTTTCTGAATTTAGATTGTGAGTTTAGTTTCTGAGTTTAGTTTCTGAGTTTAGCTTCTGAGTTTAGTTTCTGAGTTTAGTTTCTGAATTTAGATTATGAGTTTAGTTTCTGAGTTTAGATTGTGAGGTTAGTTTTTGAGTTTAGATTGTGAGTTTAGATTATGAGTTTAGTTTCTGAGTTTAGTTTCTGAATTTAGATTGTGAGTTTAGTTTCTGAATTTAGATTGTGAGTTTAGTTTCTGAATTTAGTTTCTGAGTTTAGTTTCTGAGTTTAAATTATGAGTTTAGTTTAGTTTCTGAGTTTAGTTTCTGAATTTAGTTTCTGTGTTTAGTTTCTGAATTTAGATTGTAAATTTAGATTGTGAGTTTAGTTTCTGAATTTAGATTGTGAGTTCAGTTTCTGAGTTTAGATTGTGAGTTCAGTTTCTGAGTTTAGATTGTGAGTTCAGATTGTGAGTTCAGTTTCTGAGTTTAGATTGTGAGTTTAGTTTCTGAGTTTAGATTGTGAGTTTAGTTTCTGAATTTAGATTTTGAGTTTAGTTTCTGAATTTAGTTTCTGAATTTAGATTCTGAGTTTAGTTTTTGAGTGTAGATTGTGAGTTTAGATTGTGAGTTTAGATTGTGAGGTTAGTTTTTGAGTTTAGATTGTGAGTTTAGATTATGAGTTTAGTTTCTGAGTTTAGTTTCTGAGTTCAGATTGTGAGTTTAGTTTCTGAATTTAGTTTCTGAATTTAGATTGTGAGTTTAGTTTCTGAGTTTAGATTGTGAGTTTAGTTTCTGAATTTAGTTTCTGAGTTTAGTTTCTGAGTTTAAATTATGAGTTTAGTTTAGTTTCTGAGTTTAGTTTCTGAATTTAGTTTCTGTGTTAAGATTGTGAGTTTAGTTTTTGAGTTCAGATTGTGAGTTTAGATTGTGAGTTTAGTTTCTGAGTTTAGTTTGTGAGTTTAGATTGTGAGTTTAGATTGTGAGTTTAGTTTTTGAGTGTAGATTGTGAGTTCAGTTTCTGAATTTAGATTGTGAGTTTAGTTTCTGAGTTTAGATTGTGAGTTTAGTTTCTGAGTTTAGATTGTGAGTTTAGATTGTGAGTTTAGATTGTGAGTTTAGTTTTTGAGTGTAGATTGTGAGTTTAGTTTCTGAGTTTAGTTTCTGAATTTAGATTGTAAATTTAGATTGTGAGTTTAGTTTCTGAATTTAGATTGTGAGTTCAGTTTCTGAGTTTAGATTGTGAGTTTAGATTGTGAGTTCAGTTTCTGAGTTTAGATTGTGAGTTCAGATTGTGAGTTCAGTTTCTGAGTTTAGATTGTGAGTTTAGTTTCTGAGTTTAGTTTCTGAATTTAGTTTCTGAATTTAGTTTCTGAGTTTAGTTTTTGAGTGTAGATTGTGAGTTTAGTTTCTGAGTTTAGATTGTGAGTTTAGATTGTGAGTTTAGATTGTGAGTTTAGTTTTTGAATTTAGATTGTGAGTTTAGTTTCTGAGTTTAGATTGTGAGTTTAGATTGTGAGTTTAGTTTGTGAGTTTAGATTGTGAGTTTAGTTTCTGAGTTTAGATTGTGAGTTTAGATTGTGAGTTTAGTTTCTGAATTTAGTTTGTGAGTTTAGTTTCTGAGTTTAGATTGTGAGTTTAGTTTCTGAGTTTAGATTGTGAGTTTAGATTGTGAGATTAGTTTTTGAGTGTAGATTGTAAGTTTAGTTTCTGAGTTTAGATTGTGAGTTTAGTTTCTGAGTTTAGTTTCTGAGTTTAGTTTCTGAGTTTAGTGTCTGAATTTAGTTTCTGAATTTAGTTTCTGAGTTTAGTTTCTGAGTTCAGATTGTGAGTTTAGTTTCTGAGTTCAGATTGTGAGTTTAGTTTCTGAATTTAGTTTCTGAATTTAATTTCTGAATTTATTTTCTGTGTTTAGTTTCTGTGTTTAGTTTCTGTGTTTAGTTTCTGAGTTTAGTTTCTGAGTTTAGATTGTGAGTTTAGTTTCTGAGTTTAGATTGTGAGTTTAGATTGTGAGATTAGTTTTTGAGTGTAGATTGTAAGTTTAGTTTCTGAGTTTAGATTGTGAGTTTAGTTTCTGAGTTTAGTTTCTGAGTTTAGTTTCTGAGTTTAGTTTCTGAGTTTAGTTTCTGAGTTTAGTTTCTGAATTTAGTTTCTGAGTTTAGTTTCTGAGTTCAGATTGTGAGTTTAGTTTCTGAGTTCAGATTGTGAGTTTAGTTTCTGAATTTAGTTTCTGAATTTAGTTTCTGAATTTAGTTTCTGTGTTCAGATTGTGAGTTTAGTTTCTGAATTTAGTTTCTGAATTTAGTTTCTGAATTTAGTTTCTGTGTTTAGTTTCTGAGTTTATATTGTGAATTTAGATTGTGAGTTTAGTTTCTGAATTTAGTTTCTGAATTTAGTTTCTGTGTTTAGTTTCTGAGTTTAGATTGTGAGTTTAGTTTCTGAGTTTAGTTTGTGAGTTTAGTTTGTGAGTTTAGATTGTGAGTTTAGTTTCTGAATTTAGTTTGTGAGTTTAGTTTGTGAGTTTAGATTGTGAGTTTAGTTTCTGAATTTAGATTGTGAGTTTAGTTTCTGAGTTTAGTTTCTGAGTTTAGTTTCTGAGTTTAGATTATGAGTTTAGATTGTGAGTTTAGATTGTGAGATTAGTTTTTGAGTTTAGTTTCTGAGTTTAGATTGTGAGTTTAGATTGTGAGTTTAGTTTCTGAGTTTAGATTGTGAGTTTAGTTTCTGAGTTTAGTTTCTGAGTTTAGTTTCTGAGTTTAGTTTCTGAGTTTAGATTGTGAGTTTAGTTTCTGAGTTTAGATTGTGAGTTTAGATTGTGAGATTAGTTTTTGAGTTTAGTTTCTGAGTTTAGTTTCTGAGTTTAGTTTCTGAGTTTAGTTTCTGAATTTAGATTGTGAGTTTAGTTTCTGAGTTTAGTTTCTGAGTTTAGTTTCTGAGTTTAGTTTCTGAGTTTAAATTATGAGTTTAGTTTAGTTTCTGAGTTTAGTTTCTGAGTTTAGTTTCTGAGTTTAGTTTCTGAATTTAGATTGTGAGTTTAGTTTCTGAGTTTAGTTTCTGAGTTTAGAGTGTGAGTTTAGTTTCTGAGTTTAGATTGTGAGTTTAGTTTTTGAGTTTAGATCGTGAGTTTAGATTGTGAGTTTAGTTTGTGAGTTTAGATTGTGAGGTTAGTTTTTGAGTTTAGATTGTGAGTTTAGTTTCTGAGTTTAGATTGTGAGTTTAGTTTCTGAGTTTAGTTTCTGAGTTTAGTTTCTGAGTTTAGTTTGTGAGTTTAGTTTCTGAATTTAGATTATGAGTTTAGTTTCTGAGTTTAGTTTCTGAATTTAGATTGTAAATTTAGATTGTGAGTTTAGTTTCTGAATTTAGATTGTGAGTTCAGTTTCTGAGTTTAGATTGTGAGTTCAGTTTCTGAGTTTAGATTGTGAGTTCAGATTGTGAGTTCAGTTTCTGAGTTTAGATTGTGAGTTTAGTTTCTGAGTTTAGATTGTGAGTTTAGTTTCTGAATTTAGATTTTGAGTTTAGTTTCTGAATTTAGTTTCTGAATTTAGTTTCTGAGTTTAGTTTTTGAGTGTAGATTGTGAGTTCAGTTTCTGAATTTAGATTGTGAGTTTAGTTTCTGAGTTTAGATTGTGAGTTTAGTTTCTGAGTTTAGATTGTGAGTTTAGATTGTGAGTTTAGTTTCTGAATTTAGATTGTGAGTTTAGTTTCTGAGTTTAGATTGTGAGTTTAGATTGTGAGTTTAGTTTTTGAGTGTAGATTGTGAGTTTAGTTTCTGAGTTTAGTTTCTGAATTTAGATTGTAAATTTAGATTGTGAGTTTAGTTTCTGAATTTAGTTTCTGAGTTTAGTTTCTGAGTTTAGTTTCTGAGTTTAGTTTCTGAGTTTAGTTTCTGAGTTTAGTTTCTGAGTTTAGTTTCTGAATTTAGTTTCTGAATTTAGTTTCTGAGTTTAGTTTCTGAGTTCAGATTGTGAGTTTAGTTTCTGAGTTCAGATTGTGAGTTTAGTTTCTGAATTTAGTTTCTGAATTTAGTTTCTGAATTTAGTTTCTGTGTTTAGTTTCTGTGTTTAGTTTCTGAGTTTAGTTTCTGAGTTTAGTTTCTGAGTTTAGTTTCTGAATTTAGTTTCTGAGTTTAGTTTCTGAGTTTAGTTTCTGAGTTCAGATTGTGAGTTTAGTTTCTGAGTTCAGATTGTGAGTTTAGTTTGTGAGTTTAGATTGTGAGTTTAGTTTCTGAATTTAGTTTGTGAGTTTAGTTTGTGAGTTTAGATTGTGAGTTTAGTTTCTGAATTTAGATTGTGAGTTTAGTTTCTGAGTTTAGTTTTTGAGTGTAGATTGTGAGTTTAGTTTCTGAATTTAGATTGTGAGTTTAGTTTCTGAGTTTAGTTTCTGAGTTTAGTTTGTGAGTTTAGTTTCTGAGTTTAGTTTCTGAGTTTAGTTTGTGAGTTTAGTTTGTGAGTTTAGATTGTGAGTTTAGTTTCTGAATTTAGATTGTGAGTTTAGATTGTGAGTTTAGTTTTTGAGTGTAGATTGTGAGTTCAGTTTCTGAATTTAGATTGTGAGTTTAGTTTCTGAGTTTAGATTGTGAGTTTAGTTTCTGAGTTTAGATTGTGAGTTTAGATTGTGAGTTTAGTTTCTGAGTTTAGATTGTGAGTTTAGATTGTGAGTTTAGATTGTGAGTTTAGTTTCTGAGTTTAGATTGTGAGTTTAGATTGTGAGTTTAGTTTTTGAGTGTAGATTGTGAGTTTAGTTTCTGAGTTTAGTTTCTGAATTTAGATTGTAAATTTAGATTGTGAGTTTAGTTTCTGAATTTAGTTTCTGAGTTTAGTTTCTGAGTTTAGTTTCTGAGTTCAGATTGTGAGTTTAGTTTCTGAGTTTAGTTTCTGAATTTAGTTTCTGAATTTAGTTTCTGAGTTTAGTTTTTGAGTGTAGATTGTGAGTTTAGATTGTGAGTTTAGTTTTTGAATTTAGATTGTGAGTTTAGATTGTGAGTTTAGATTGTGAGTTTAGTTTCTGAGTTTAGATTGTGAGTTTAGATTGTGAGTTTAGATTGTGAGTTTAGTTTTTGAATTTAGATTGTGAGTTTAGATTGTGAGTTTAGTTTTTGAGTGTAGATTGTGAGTTCAGTTTCTGAATTTAGATTGTGAGTTTAGTTTCTGAGTTTAGATTGTGAGTTTAGATTGTGAGTTTAGATTGTGAGTTTAGTTTTTGAGTGTAGATTGTGAGTTTAGTTTCTGAGTTTAGTTTCTGAATTTAGATTGTAAATTTAGATTGTGAGTTTAGTTTCTGAATTTAGATTGTGAGTTCAGTTTCTGAGTTTAGATTGTGAGTTTAGATTGTGAGTTCAGTTTCTGAGTTTAGATTGTGAGTTCAGATTGTGAGTTCAGTTTCTGAGTTTAGATTGTGAGTTTAGTTTCTGAGTTTAGTTTCTGAATTTAGTTTCTGAATTTAGTTTCTGAGTTTAGTTTTTGAGTGTAGATTGTGAGTTTAGTTTCTGAGTTTAGATTGTGAGTTTAGATTGTGAGTTTAGTTTTTGAATTTAGATTGTGAGTTTAGTTTCTGAGTTTAGATTGTGAGTTTAGATTGTGAGTTTAGTTTGTGAGTTTAGATTGTGAGTTTAGTTTCTGAGTTTAGATTGTGAATTTAGTTTGTGAGTTTAGTTTCTGAATTTAGTTTGTGAGTTTAGTTTGTGAGTTTAGATTGTGAGTTTAGTTTCTGAGTTTAGATTGTGAGTTTAGATTGTGAGATTAGTTTTTGAGTGTAGATTGTAAGTTTAGTTTCTGAGTTTAGATTGTGAGTTTAGTTTCTGAGTTTAGTTTCTGAGATTAGTTTCTGAGTTTAGTGTCTGAATTTAGTTTCTGAATTTAGTTTCTGAGTTTAGTTTCTGAGTTCAGATTGTGAGTTTAGTTTCTGAATTTAGTTTCTGAATTTAGTTTCTGAATTTATTTTCTGTGTTTAGTTTCTGTGTTTAGTTTCTGAGTTTAGTTTCTGAATTTAGATTGTGAGTTTAGTTTCTGAGTTTAGATTGTGAGTTTAGTTTCTGAGTTTAGTTTCTGAGTTTAGTTTCTGAGTTTAGTTTCTGAGTTTAGTTTCTGAGTTTAGTTTCTGAATTTAGTTTCTGAATTTAGTTTCTGAGTTTAGTTTCTGAGTTCAGATTGTGAGTTTAGTTTCTGAGTTCAGATTGTGAGTTTAGTTTCTGAATTTAGTTTCTGAATTTAGTTTCTGAATTTAGTTTCTGTGTTTAGTTTCTGTGTTTAGTTTCTGAGTTTAGTTTCTGAGTTTAGTTTCTGAGTTTAGTTTCTGAATTTAGTTTCTGAGTTTAGTTTCTGAGTTTAGTTTCTGAGTTCAGATTGTGAGTTTAGTTTCTGAGTTCAGATTGTGAGTTTAGTTTCTGAATTTAGTTTCTGAATTTAGTTTCTGAATTTAGTTTCTGAATTTAGTTTCTGTGTTTAGTTTCTGAGTTTATATTGTGAATTTAGATTGTGAGTTTAGTTTCTGAATTTAGTTTCTGAATTTAGTTTCTGTGTTTAGTTTCTGAGTTTAGATTGTGAGTTTAGTTTCTGAGTTTAGATTGTGAGTTTAGTTTTTGAGTTTAGATCGTGCGTTTAGATTGTGAGTTTAGTTTGTGAGTTTAGTTTGTGAGTTTAGTTTGTGAGTTTAGATTGTGAGTTTAGTTTCTGAATTTAGTTTGTGAGTTTAGTTTGTGAGTTTAGATTGTGAGTTTAGTTTCTGAGTTTAGATTGTGAGTTTAGATTGTGAGTTTAGTTTTTGAGTGTAGATTGTGAGTTTAGTTTCTGAATTTAGATTGTGAGTTTAGTTTCTGAGTTTAGTTTCTGAGTTTAGTTTCTGAGTTTAGTTTCTGAGTTTAGTTTGTGAGTTTAGTTTGTGAGTTTAGTTTGTGAGTTTAGATTGTGAGTTTAGTTTCTGAATTTAGATTGTGAGTTTAGATTGTGAGTTTAGTTTTTGAGTGTAGATTGTGAGTTCAGTTTCTGAATTTAGATTGTGAGTTTAGTTTCTGAGTTTAGATTGTGAGTTTAGTTTCTGAGTTTAGATTGTGAGTTTAGATTGTGAGTTTAGTTTCTGAGTTTAGATTGTGAGTTTAGATTGTGAGTTTAGATTGTGAGTTTAGTTTCTGAGTTTAGATTGTGAGTTTAGATTGTGAGTTTAGATTGTGAGTTTAGATTGTGAGTTTAGATTGTGAGTTTAGATTGTGAGTTTAGATTGTGAGTTTAGATTGTGAGTTTAGTTTTTGAGTGTAGATTGTGAGTTTAGTTTCTGAGTTTAGATTGTGAGTTTAGATTGTGAGTTTAGATTGTGAGTTTAGATTGTGAGTTTAGATTGTGAGTTTAGTTTTTGAGTGTAGATTGTGAGTTTAGTTTCTGAGTTTAGTTTCTGAATTTAGATTGTAAATTTAGATTGTGAGTTTAGTTTCTGAATTTAGTTTCTGAGTTTAGTTTCTGAGTTTAGTTTCTGAGTTCAGATTGTGAGTTTAGTTTCTGAGTTCAGATTGTGAGTTTAGTTTCTGAATTTAGTTTCTGAATTTAGTTTCTGAATTTAGTTTCTGAGTTTAGTTTTTGAGTGTAGATTGTGAGTTTAGTTTCTGAGTTTAGATTGTGAGTTTAGATTGTGAGTTTAGATTGTGAGTTTAGTTTTTGAGTTCAGTTTCTGAGTTTAGTTTCTGAGTTTAGTTTCTGAATTTAGTTTCTGAGTTTAGTTTCTGAGTTTAGTTTCTGAGTTCAGATTGTGAGTTTAGTTTCTGAGTTCAGATTGTGAGTTTAGTTTCTGAATTTAGTTTCTGAATTTAGTTTCTGAATTTAGTTTCTATGTTTAGTTTCTGAGTTTAGTTTCTGAATTTAGTTTCTGAGTTTAGTTTCTGAGTTTAGTTTCTGAGTTCAGATTGTGAGTTTAGTTTCTGAGTTCAGATTGTGAGTTTAGTTTCTGAATTTAGTTTCTGAATTTAGTTTCTGAATTTAGTTTCTGTGTTTAGTTTCTGAGTTTATATTGTGAATTTAGATTGTGAGTTTAGTTTCTGAGTTTAGATTGTGAGTTTAGTTTCTGAGTTTAGTTTCTGAGTTTAGATTGTGAGTTTAGTTTTTGAGTTTAGATTGTGAGTTTAGTTTCTGAGTTTAGATTGTGAGTTTAGTTTCTGAGTTAAGATTGTGAGTTTACTTTTTGAGTTTAGATTGTGAGTTTAGATTGTGAGTTTAGTTTCTGAATTTAGATTGTGAGTTTAGTTTCTGAGTTTAGTTTCTGAATTTAGATTATGAGTTTAGTTCCTGAGTTTAGTTCCTGAATTTAGATTGTAAATTTAGATTGTGAGTTTAGTTTCTGAATTTAGATTGTGAGTTCAGTTTCTGAGTTTAGATTGTGAGTTCAGTTTCTGAGTTTAGATTGTGAGTTCAGATTGTGAGTTCAGTTTCTGAGTTTAGATTGTGAGTTTAGTTTCTGAGTTTAGATTGTGAGTTTAGTTTCTGAATTTAGATTTTGAGTTTAGTTTCTGAATTTAGTTTCTGAATTTAGTTTCTGAGTTTAGTTTTTGAGTGTAGATTGTGAGTTTAGTTTCTGAGTTTAGATTGTGAGTTTCGATTGTGAGTTTAGATTGTGAGGTTAGTTTTTGAGTTTAGATTGAGAGTTTAGATTATGAGTTTAGTTTCTGAGTTTAGTTTCTGAGTTCAGATTGTGAGTTTAGTTTCTGAATTTAGTTTCTGAATTTAGATTGTGAGTTTAGTTTCTGAATTTAGTTTCTGAGTTTAGTTTCTGAGTTTAAATTATGAGTTTAGTTTAGTTTCTGAGTTTAGTTTCTGAATTTAGTTTCTGTTTTAAGATTGTGAGTTTAGTTTTTGAGTTCAGATTGTGAGTTTAGATTGAGAGTTTAGTTTCTGAGTTTAGTTTGTGAGTTTAGATTGTAAATTTAGATTGTGAGTTTAGTTTCTGAATTTAGATTGTGAGTTCAGTTTCTGAGTTTAGATTGTGAGTTTAGATTGTGAGTTCAGTTTCTGAGTTTAGATTGTGAGTTCAGATTGTGAGTTCAGTTTCTGAGTTTAGATTGTGAGTTTAGTTTCTGAGTTTAGTTTCTGAATTTAGTTTCTGAATTTAGTTTCTGAGTTTAGTTTTTGAGTGTAGATTGTGAGTTTAGTTTCTGAGTTTAGATTGTGAGTTTAGATTGTGAGTTTAGATTGTGAGTTTAGTTTTTGAATTTAGATTGTGAGTTTAGTTTCTGAGTTTAGATTGTGAGTTTAGATTGTGAGTTTAGTTTGTGAGTTTAGATTGTGAGTTTAGTTTCTGAGTTTAGATCGTGAGTTTAGATTGTGAGTTTAGTTTCTGAATTTAGTTTGTGAGTTTAGTTTGTGAGTTTAGATTGTGAGTTTAGTTTCTGAGTTTAGATTGTGAGTTTAGATTTTGAGATTAGTTTTTGAGTGTAGATTGTAAGTTTAGTTTCTGAGTTTAGATTGTGAGTTTAGTTTCTGAGTTTAGTTTCTGAGTTTAGTTTCTGAGTTCAGATTGTGAGTTTAGTTTCTGAGTTCAGATTGTGAGTTTAGTTTCTGAATTTAGTTTCTGAATTTAGTTTCTGAATTTATTTTCTGTGTTTAGTTTCTGAGTTTAGTTTCTGAGTTTAGATTGTGAGTTTAGTTTCTGAGTTTAGATTGTGAGTTAAGATTGTGAGATTAGTTTTTGAGTGTAGATTGTAAGTTTAGTTTCTGAGTTTAGATTGTGAGTTTAGTTTCTGAGTTTAGTTTCTGAGTTTAGTTTCTGAGTTTAGTTTCTGAATTTAGTTTCTGAATTTAGTTTCTGAGTTTAGTTTCTAAGTTCAGATTGTGAGTTTAGTTTCTGAGTTCAGATTGTGAGTTTAGTTTCTGAATTTATTTTCTGAATTTAGTTTCTGTGTTTAGTTTCTGAGTTTAGATTGTGAGTTTAGTTTCTGAGTTTAGATTGTGAGTTTAGTTTTTGAGTTTAGTTTGTGAGTTTAGTTTGTGAGTTTAGATTGTGAGTTTAGTTTCTGAATTTAGTTTGTGAGTTTAGTTTCTGAATTTAGATTGTGAGTTTAGTTTGTGAGTTTAGTTTGTGAGTTTAGTTTGTGAGTTTAGATTGTGAGTTTAGTTTCTGAATTTAGTTTGTGAGTTTAGTTTGTGAGTTTAGATTGTGAGTTTAGTTTCTGAATTTAGATTCTGAGTTTAGTTTCTGAGTTTAGTTTTTGAGTGTAGATTGTGAGTTCAGTTTCTGAATTTAGATTGTGAGTTTAGTTTCTGAGTTTAGATTGTGAGTTTAGTTTCTGAGTTTAGATTGTGAGTTTAGATTGTGAGTTTAGATTGTGAGTTTAGTTTCTGAGTTTAGATTGTGAGTTTAGATTGTGAGTTTAGTTTTTGAGTGTAGATTGTGAGTTTCGTTTCTGAGTTTAGTTTCTGAATTTAGATTGTAAATTTAGATTGTGAGTTTAGTTTCTGAATTTAGTTTCTGAGTTTAGTTTCTCAGTTTGGTTTCTGAGTTCAGATTGTGAGTTTAGTTTCTGAGTTTAGTTTCTGAATTTAGTTTCTGAGTTTAGTTTCTGAGTTTAGTTTTTGAGTGTAGATTGTGAGTTTAGATTGTGAGTTTAGTTTTTGAATTTAGATTGTGAGTTTAGATTGTGAGTTTAGATTGTGAGTTTAGTTTCTGAGTTTAGATTGTGAGTTTAGATTGTGAGTTTAGATTGTGAGTTTAGTTTTTGAATTTAGATTGTGAGTTTAGATTGTGAGTTTAGTTTTTGAGTGTAGATTGTGAGTTCAGTTTCTGAATTTAGATTGTGAGTTTAGTTTCTGAGTTTAGATTGTGAGTTTAGATTGTGAGTTTAGATTGTGAGTTTAGATTGTGAGTTTAGTTTTTGAGTGTAGATTGTGAGTTTAGTTTCTGAGTTTAGTTTCTGAATTTAGATTGTAAATTTAGATTGTGAGTTTAGTTTCTGAATTTAGATTGTGAGTTCAGTTTCTGAGTTTAGATTGTGAGTTTAGATTGTGAGTTCAGTTTCTGAGTTTAGATTGTGAGTTTAGATTGTGAGTTTAGTTTCTGAGTTTAGTTTCTGAGTTTAGTTTCTGAGTTTAGTTTCTGAGTTTAGTTTCTGAGTTTAGTTTCTGAATTTAGTTTCTGAATTTAGTTTCTGAGTTTAGTTTCTGAGTTCAGATTGTGAGTTTAGTTTCTGAGTTCAGATTGTGAGTTTAGTTTCTGAATTTAGTTTCTGAATTTAGTTTCTGAATTTAGTTTCTGTGTTTAGTTTCTGTGTTTAGTTTCTGAGTTTAGTTTCTGAGTTTAGTTTCTGAGTTTAGTTTCTGAATTTAGTTTCTGAGTTTAGTTTCTGAGTTTAGTTTCTGAGTTCAGATTGTGAGTTTAGTTTCTGAGTTCAGATTGTGAGTTTAGTTTCTGAATTTAGTTTCTGAATTTAGTTTCTGAATTTAGTTTCTGAATTTAGTTTCTGTGTTTAGTTTCTGAGTTTATATTGTGAATTTAGATTGTGAGTTTAGTTTCTGAATTTAGTTTCTGAATTTAGTTTCTGTGTTTAGTTTCTGAGTTTAGATTGTGAGTTTAGTTTCTGAGTTTAGATTGTGAGTTTAGTTTTTGAGTTTAGATCGTGCGTTTAGATTGTGAGTTTAGTTTGTGAGTTTAGTTTGTGAGTTTAGTTTGTGAGTTTAGATTGTGAGTTTAGTTTCTGAATTTAGTTTGTGAGTTTAGTTTGTGAGTTTAGATTGTGAGTTTAGTTTCTGAGTTTAGATTGTGAGTTTAGATTGTGAGTTTAGTTTTTGAGTGTAGATTGTGAGTTTAGTTTCTGAATTTAGATTGTGAGTTTAGTTTCTGAGTTTAGTTTCTGAGTTTAGTTTCTGAGTTTAGTTTCTGAGTTTAGTTTGTGAGTTTAGTTTGTGAGTTTAGTTTGTGAGTTTAGATTGTGAGTTTAGTTTCTGAATTTAGATTGTGAGTTTAGATTGTGAGTTTAGTTTTTGAGTGTAGATTGTGAGTTCAGTTTCTGAATTTAGATTGTGAGTTTAGTTTCTGAGTTTAGATTGTGAGTTTAGTTTCTGAGTTTAGATTGTGAGTTTAGATTGTGAGTTTAGTTTCTGAGTTTAGATTGTGAGTTTAGATTGTGAGTTTAGATTGTGAGTTTAGTTTCTGAGTTTAGATTGTGAGTTTAGATTGTGAGTTTAGATTGTGAGTTTAGATTGTGAGTTTAGATTGTGAGTTTAGATTGTGAGTTTAGATTGTGAGTTTAGATTGTGAGTTTAGTTTTTGAGTGTAGATTGTGAGTTTAGTTTCTGAGTTTAGATTGTGAGTTTAGATTGTGAGTTTAGATTGTGAGTTTAGATTGTGAGTTTAGATTGTGAGTTTAGTTTTTGAGTGTAGATTGTGAGTTTAGTTTCTGAGTTTAGTTTCTGAATTTAGATTGTAAATTTAGATTGTGAGTTTAGTTTCTGAATTTAGTTTCTGAGTTTAGTTTCTGAGTTTAGTTTCTGAGTTCAGATTGTGAGTTTAGTTTCTGAGTTCAGATTGTGAGTTTAGTTTCTGAATTTAGTTTCTGAATTTAGTTTCTGAATTTAGTTTCTGAGTTTAGTTTTTGAGTGTAGATTGTGAGTTTAGTTTCTGAGTTTAGATTGTGAGTTTAGATTGTGAGTTTAGATTGTGAGTTTAGTTTTTGAGTTCAGTTTCTGAGTTTAGTTTCTGAGTTTAGTTTCTGAATTTAGTTTCTGAGTTTAGTTTCTGAGTTTAGTTTCTGAGTTCAGATTGTGAGTTTAGTTTCTGAGTTCAGATTGTGAGTTTAGTTTCTGAATTTAGTTTCTGAATTTAGTTTCTGAATTTAGTTTCTATGTTTAGTTTCTGAGTTTAGTTTCTGAATTTAGTTTCTGAGTTTAGTTTCTGAGTTTAGTTTCTGAGTTCAGATTGTGAGTTTAGTTTCTGAGTTCAGATTGTGAGTTTAGTTTCTGAATTTAGTTTCTGAATTTAGTTTCTGAATTTAGTTTCTGTGTTTAGTTTCTGAGTTTATATTGTGAATTTAGATTGTGAGTTTAGTTTCTGAGTTTAGATTGTGAGTTTAGTTTCTGAGTTTAGTTTCTGAGTTTAGATTGTGAGTTTAGTTTTTGAGTTTAGATTGTGAGTTTAGTTTCTGAGTTTAGATTGTGAGTTTAGTTTCTGAGTTAAGATTGTGAGTTTACTTTTTGAGTTTAGATTGTGAGTTTAGATTGTGAGTTTAGTTTCTGAATTTAGATTGTGAGTTTAGTTTCTGAGTTTAGTTTCTGAATTTAGATTATGAGTTTAGTTCCTGAGTTTAGTTCCTGAATTTAGATTGTAAATTTAGATTGTGAGTTTAGTTTCTGAATTTAGATTGTGAGTTCAGTTTCTGAGTTTAGATTGTGAGTTCAGTTTCTGAGTTTAGATTGTGAGTTCAGATTGTGAGTTCAGTTTCTGAGTTTAGATTGTGAGTTTAGTTTCTGAGTTTAGATTGTGAGTTTAGTTTCTGAATTTAGATTTTGAGTTTAGTTTCTGAATTTAGTTTCTGAATTTAGTTTCTGAGTTTAGTTTTTGAGTGTAGATTGTGAGTTTAGTTTCTGAGTTTAGATTGTGAGTTTCGATTGTGAGTTTAGATTGTGAGGTTAGTTTTTGAGTTTAGATTGAGAGTTTAGATTATGAGTTTAGTTTCTGAGTTTAGTTTCTGAGTTCAGATTGTGAGTTTAGTTTCTGAATTTAGTTTCTGAATTTAGATTGTGAGTTTAGTTTCTGAATTTAGTTTCTGAGTTTAGTTTCTGAGTTTAAATTATGAGTTTAGTTTAGTTTCTGAGTTTAGTTTCTGAATTTAGTTTCTGTTTTAAGATTGTGAGTTTAGTTTTTGAGTTCAGATTGTGAGTTTAGATTGAGAGTTTAGTTTCTGAGTTTAGTTTGTGAGTTTAGATTGTAAATTTAGATTGTGAGTTTAGTTTCTGAATTTAGATTGTGAGTTCAGTTTCTGAGTTTAGATTGTGAGTTTAGATTGTGAGTTCAGTTTCTGAGTTTAGATTGTGAGTTCAGATTGTGAGTTCAGTTTCTGAGTTTAGATTGTGAGTTTAGTTTCTGAGTTTAGTTTCTGAATTTAGTTTCTGAATTTAGTTTCTGAGTTTAGTTTTTGAGTGTAGATTGTGAGTTTAGTTTCTGAGTTTAGATTGTGAGTTTAGATTGTGAGTTTAGATTGTGAGTTTAGTTTTTGAATTTAGATTGTGAGTTTAGTTTCTGAGTTTAGATTGTGAGTTTAGATTGTGAGTTTAGTTTGTGAGTTTAGATTGTGAGTTTAGTTTCTGAGTTTAGATCGTGAGTTTAGATTGTGAGTTTAGTTTCTGAATTTAGTTTGTGAGTTTAGTTTGTGAGTTTAGATTGTGAGTTTAGTTTCTGAGTTTAGATTGTGAGTTTAGATTTTGAGATTAGTTTTTGAGTGTAGATTGTAAGTTTAGTTTCTGAGTTTAGATTGTGAGTTTAGTTTCTGAGTTTAGTTTCTGAGTTTAGTTTCTGAGTTCAGATTGTGAGTTTAGTTTCTGAGTTCAGATTGTGAGTTTAGTTTCTGAATTTAGTTTCTGAATTTAGTTTCTGAATTTATTTTCTGTGTTTAGTTTCTGAGTTTAGTTTCTGAGTTTAGATTGTGAGTTTAGTTTCTGAGTTTAGATTGTGAGTTAAGATTGTGAGATTAGTTTTTGAGTGTAGATTGTAAGTTTAGTTTCTGAGTTTAGATTGTGAGTTTAGTTTCTGAGTTTAGTTTCTGAGTTTAGTTTCTGAGTTTAGTTTCTGAATTTAGTTTCTGAATTTAGTTTCTGAGTTTAGTTTCTAAGTTCAGATTGTGAGTTTAGTTTCTGAGTTCAGATTGTGAGTTTAGTTTCTGAATTTATTTTCTGAATTTAGTTTCTGTGTTTAGTTTCTGAGTTTAGATTGTGAGTTTAGTTTCTGAGTTTAGATTGTGAGTTTAGTTTTTGAGTTTAGTTTGTGAGTTTAGTTTGTGAGTTTAGATTGTGAGTTTAGTTTCTGAATTTAGTTTGTGAGTTTAGTTTCTGAATTTAGATTGTGAGTTTAGTTTGTGAGTTTAGTTTGTGAGTTTAGTTTGTGAGTTTAGATTGTGAGTTTAGTTTCTGAATTTAGTTTGTGAGTTTAGTTTGTGAGTTTAGATTGTGAGTTTAGTTTCTGAATTTAGATTCTGAGTTTAGTTTCTGAGTTTAGTTTTTGAGTGTAGATTGTGAGTTCAGTTTCTGAATTTAGATTGTGAGTTTAGTTTCTGAGTTTAGATTGTGAGTTTAGTTTCTGAGTTTAGATTGTGAGTTTAGATTGTGAGTTTAGATTGTGAGTTTAGTTTCTGAGTTTAGATTGTGAGTTTAGATTGTGAGTTTAGTTTTTGAGTGTAGATTGTGAGTTTCGTTTCTGAGTTTAGTTTCTGAATTTAGATTGTAAATTTAGATTGTGAGTTTAGTTTCTGAATTTAGTTTCTGAGTTTAGTTTCTCAGTTTGGTTTCTGAGTTCAGATTGTGAGTTTAGTTTCTGAGTTTAGTTTCTGAATTTAGTTTCTGAGTTTAGTTTCTGAGTTTAGTTTTTGAGTGTAGATTGTGAGTTTAGATTGTGAGTTTAGTTTTTGAATTTAGATTGTGAGTTTAGATTGTGAGTTTAGATTGTGAGTTTAGTTTCTGAGTTTAGTTTCTGAGTTTAGTTTCTGAGTTTAGATTGTGAGTTTAGATTGTGAGTTTAGTTTTTGAATTTAGATTGTGAGTTTAGATTGTGAGTTTAGTTTTTGAGTGTAGATTGTGAGTTCAGTTTCTGAATTTAGATTGTGAGTTTAGTTTCTGAGTTTAGATTGTGAGTTTAGATTGTGAGTTTAGATTGTGAGTTTAGATTGTGAGTTTAGTTTTTGAGTGTAGATTGTGAGTTTAGTTTCTGAGTTTAGTTTCTGAATTTAGATTGTAAATTTAGATTGTGAGTTTAGTTTCTGAATTTAGATTGTGAGTTCAGTTTCTGAGTTTAGATTGTGAGTTTAGATTGTGAGTTCAGTTTCTGAGTTTAGATTGTGAGTTCAGATTGTGAGTTCAGTTTCTGAGTTTAGATTGTGAGTTTAGTTCCTGAGTTTAGTTTCTGAATTTAGTTTCTGAATTTAGTTTCTGAGTTTAGTTTTTGAGTGTAGATTGTGAGTTTAGTTTCTGAGTTTAGATTGTGAGTTTAGATTGTGAGTTTAGATTGTGAGTTTAGTTTTTGAATTTAGATTGTGAGTTTAGTTTCTGAGTTTAGATTGTGAGTTTAGATTGTGAGTTTAGTTTGTGAGTTTAGATTGTGAGTTTAGTTTCTGAGTTTAGATTGTGAGTTTAGATTGTGAGTTTAGTTTCTGAATTTAGTTTGTGAGTTTAGTTTCTGAGTTTAGATTGTGAGTTTAGTTTCTGAGTTTAGATTGTGAGTTTAGATTGTGAGATTAGTTTTTGAGTGTAGATTGTAAGTTTAGTTTCTGAGTTTAGATTGTGAGTTTAGTTTCTGAGTTTAGTTTCTGAGTTTAGTTTCTGAGTTTAGTTTCTGAGTTTAGTTTCTGAATTTAGTTTCTGAGTTTAGTTTCTGAGTTCAGATTGTGAGTTTAGTTTCTGAGTTCAGATTGTGAGTTTAGTTTCTGAATTTAGTTTCTGAATTTATTTTCTGAATTTATTTTCTGTGTTTAGTTTCTGTGTTTAGTTTCTGAGTTTAGTTTCTGAGTTTAGATTGTGAGTTTAGTTTCTGAGTTTAGATTGTGAGTTTAGATTGTGAGATTAGTTTTTGAGTGTAGATTGTAAGTTTAGTTTCTGAGTTTAGATTGTGAGTTTAGTTTCTGAGTTTAGTTTCTGAGTTTAGTTTCTGAGTTTAGTTTCTGAATTTAGTTTCTGAATTTAGTTTCTGAGTTTAGTTTCTGAGTTCAGATTGTGAGTTTAGTTTCTGAGTTCAGATTGTGAGTTTAGTTTCTGAATTTAGTTTCTGAATTTAGTTTCTGAATTTAGTTTCTGTGTTTAGTTTCTGTGTTTAGTTTCTGAGTTTAGTTTCTGAGCTTAGTTTCTGAGTTTAGTTTCTGAATTTAGTTTCTGAGTTTAGTTTCTGAGTTTAGTTTCTGAGTTCAGATTGTGAGTTTAGTTTCTGAGTTCAGATTGTGAGTTTAGTTTCTGAATTTAGTTTCTGAATTTAGTTTCTGAATTTAGTTTCTGAATTTAGTTTCTGTGTTTAGTTTCTGAGTTTATATTGTGAATTTAGATTGTGAGTTTAGTTTCTGAATTTAGTTTCTGAATTTAGTTTCTGTGTTTAGTTTCTGAGTTTAGATTGTGAGTTTAGTTTCTGAGTTTAGATCGTGAGTTTAGATTGTGAGTTTAGTTTCTGAGTTTAGTTTGTGAGTTCAGTTTGTGAGTTTAGATTGTGAGTTTAGTTTCTGAATTTAGTTTGTGAGTTTAGTTTGTGAGTTTAGATTGTGAGTTTAGTTTCTGAGTTTAGATTGTGAGTTTAGATTGTGAGTTTAGTTTTTGAGTGTAGATTGTGAGTTCAGTTTCTGAATTTAGATTGTGAGTTTAGTTTCTGAGTTTAGTTTCTGAGTTTAGTTTCTGAGTTTAGTTTGTGAGTTTAGTTTGTGAGTTCAGTTTGTGAGTTTAGATTGTGAGTTTAGTTTCTGAATTTAGATTGTGAGTTTAGATTGTGAGTTTAGTTTTTGAGTGTAGATTGTGAGTTCAGTTTCTGAGTTTAGATTGTGAGTTTAGATTGTGAGTTTATTTTCTGAGTTTAGATTGTGAGTTTAGATTGTGAGTTTAGATTGTGAGTTTAGTTTCTGAGTTTAGATTGTGAGTTTATTTTCTGAGTTTAGATTGTGACTTTAGTTTCTGAGTTTAGATTGTGAGTTTAGTTTCTGAGTTTAGTTTCTGAGTTTATATTGTGAGTTTAGATTGTGAGTTTAGTTTCTGAGTTTAGTTTCTGAGTTTAGTTTCTGAGTTTAGGTTCTGAGTTCAGGTTCTGAGTTTAGATTGTGAGTTTAGTTTCTGAGTTTAGATTGTGAGTTTAGTTTCTGAGTTTAGGTTCTGAGTTCAGGTTCTGAGTTTAGTTTGTGAGTTTAGTTTGTGAGTTTAGATTGTGAGTTTAGTTTCTGAGTTTAGATTGTGAGTTTAGATTGTGAGTTCAGTTTCTGAGTTTAGATTGTGAGTTTAGATTGTGAGTTTAGATTGTGAGTTTAGTTTCTGAGTTTAGATTGTGAGTTTAGTTTCTGAGTTTAGATTGTGAGTTTAGATTGTGAGTTTAGTTTGTGAGTTTAGTTTGTGAGTTTAGATTGTGAGTTTAGATTGTGAGTTTAGTTTCTGAGTTCAGTTTGTGAGTTTAGTTTCTGAGTTTAGATTGTGAGTTTAGATTGTGAGTTTAGTTTCTGAGTTTAGATTGTGAGTTTAGATTGTGAGTTTAGATTGTGAGTTTAGATTGTGAGTTTAGATTGTGAGTTTAGTTTCTGAGTTCAATTTGTGAGTTTAGTTTCTGAGTTTAGATTGTGAGTTTAGATTGTGAGTTTAGTTTCTGAGTTTAGATTGTGAGTTTAGATTGTGAGTTTAGATTGTGAGTTTAGATTGTGAGTTTAGTTCGTAAGTTTAGATTTTGAGTTCAGTTTGCGAGTTTAGTTCGTGAGTTTAGATTGTGAGTTTAGTTTCTGAGTTCAGTTTGTGAGTTTAGTTCGTAAGTTTAGATTTTGAGTTCAGTTTGTGAGTTTAGTTCGTGAGTTTAGATTGTGAGTTTAGTTTCTGAGTTTAGATTGTGAGTTTAGTTCGTGAGTTTAGATTGTGAGTTTAGATTGTGAGTTTAGTTTCTGAGTTCAGTTTGTGAGTTCAGTTTGTGAGTTTAGTTTCTGAGTTTAGATTGTGAGTTTAGATTGTGAGTTTTGTTTCTGAGTTTAGATTGTGAGTTTAGATTGTGAGTTTAGATTGTGAGTTTAGATTGTGAGTTTAGATTGTGAGTTTAGATTGTG
Source organism: Labrus mixtus (assembly GCF_963584025.1). Lineage (NCBI taxonomy): Eukaryota > Metazoa > Chordata > Actinopteri > Labriformes > Labridae > Labrus > Labrus mixtus. Next base: position 113,101 of record NW_026870284.1, read on the forward strand.
AGTTTAGTTTCTGAGTTCAGTTTGTGAGTTTAGTTCGTGAGTTTAGATTGTGAGTTTAGTTTCTGAGTTCAGTTTGTGAGTTTAGTTTCTGAGTTTAGATTGTGAGTTTAGATTGTGAGTTTAGATTGTGAGTTTAGTTTCTGAATTTAGATTGTGAGTTTAGATTGTGAGTTTAGTTTCTGAGTTTAGATTGTGAGTTTAGATTGTGAGTTTAGTTTTTGAGTGTAGATTGTGAGTTTAGTTTCTGAATTTAGATTGTGAGTTTAGTTTCTGAGTTTAGTTTCTGAGTTTAGTTTCTGAGTTTAGTTTGTGAGTTTAGTTTGTGAGTTCAGTTTGTGAGTTTAGATTGTGAGTTTAGTTTCTGAATTTAGATTGTGAGTTTAGATTGTGAGTTTAGTTTTTGAGTGTAGATTGTGAGTTCAGTTTCTGAATTTAGATTGTGAGTTTAGTTTCTGAGTTTAGATTGTGAGTTTAGTTTCTGAGTTTAGATTGTGAGTTTAGATTGTGAGTTTAGTTTCTGAATTTAGATTGTGAGTTTAGTTTCTGAGTTTAGATTGTGAGTTTAGATTGTGAGTTTAGTTTTTGAGTGTAGATTGTGAGTTTAGTTTCTGAGTTTAGTTTCTGAATTTAGATTGTAAATTTAGATTGTGAGTTTAGTTTCTGAATTTAGTTTCTGAGTTTAGTTTCTGAGTTTAGTTTCTGAGTTTAGTTTCTGAGTTTAGTTTCTGAGTTTAGTTTCTGAGTTTAGTTTCTGAATTTAGTTTCTGAGTTTAGTTTCTGAATTTAGTTTCTGAATTTAGTTTCTGAGTTTAGTTTTTGAGTGTAGATTGTGAGTTTAGTTTCTGAGTTTAGATTGTGAGTTTAGATTGTGAGTTTAGATTGTGAGTTTAGTTTTTGAGTTTAGTTTCTGAGTTTAGTTTCTGAGTTTAGTTTCTGAATTTAGTTTCTGAGTTTAGTTTCTGAGTTTAGTTTCTGAGTTCAGATTGTGAGTTTAGTTTCTGAGTTCAGATTGTGAGTTTAGTTTCTGAGTTCAGATTGTGAGTTTAGTTTCTGAATTTAGTTTCTGAATTTAGTTTCTGAATTTAGTTTCTGTGTTTAGTTTCTGTGTTTAGTTTCTGAGTTTAGTTTCTGAGTTTAGTTTCTGAGTTTAGTTTCTGAATTTAGTTTCTGAGTTTAGTTTCTGAGTTTAGTTTCTGAGTTCAGATTGTGAGTTTAGTTTCTGAGTTCAGATTGTGAGTTTAGTTTCTGAGTTCAGATTGTGAGTTTAGTTTCTGAATTTAGTTTCTGAATTTAGTTTCTGAATTTAGTTTCTGTGTTTAGTTTCTCAGTTTAGATTGTGAATTTAGATTGTGAGTTTAGTTTCTGAATTTAGTTTCTGAATTTAGTTTCTGTGTTTAGTTTCTGAGTTTAGATTGTGAGTTTAGTTTTTGAGTTTAGATTGTGAGTTTAGTTTCTGAGTTTAGATTGTGAGTTTAGTTTCTGAGTTTAGATTGTGAGTTTAGTTTTTGAGTTTAGTTTCTGAATTTAGTTTCTGAATTTAATTTCTGAATTTAGTTTCTGTGTTTAGTTTCTGAGTTTAGTTTCTGAGTTTAGTTTCTGAGTTTAGTTTCTGAGTTCAGATTGTGAGTTTAGTTTCTGAATTTAGTTTCTGAATTTAGTTTCTGAATTTAGTTTCTATGTTTAGTTTCTGAGTTTATATTGTGAATTTAGATTGTGAGTTTAGTTTCTGAGTTTAGATTGTGAGTTTAGATTGTGAGTTTAGATTGTGAGTTTAGATTGTGAGTTTAGTTTCTGAGTTTAGATTGTGAGTTTAGATTGTGAGTTTATTTTCTGAGTTTAGATTGTGAGTTTAGATTGTGAGTTTAGATTGTGAGTTTAGTTTCTGAGTTTAGATTGTGAGTTTATTTTCTGAGTTTAGATTGTGACTTTAGTTTCTGAGTTTAGATTGTGAGTTTAGTTTCTGAGTTTAGTTTCTGAGTTTATATTGTGAGTTTAGATTGTGAGTTTAGTTTCTGAGTTTAGTTTCTGAGTTTAGTTTCTGAGTTTAGGTTCTGAGTTCAGGTTCTGAGTTTAGATTGTGAGTTTAGTTTGTGAGTTTAGATTGTGAGTTTAGTTTCTGAGTTTAGATTGTGAGTTTAGATTGTGAGTTCAGTTTCTGAGTTTAGATTGTGAGTTTAGATTGTGAGTTTAGATTGTGAGTTTAGTTTCTGAGTTTAGATTGTGAGTTTAGTTTCTGAGTTTAGATTGTGAGTTTAGATTGTGAGTTTAGTTTGTGAGTTTAGTTTCTGAGTTTAGATTGTGAGTTTAGATTGTGAGTTTAGTTTCTGAGTTCAGTTTGTGAGTTTAGTTTCTGAGTTTAGATTGTGAGTTTAGATTGTGAGTTTAGTTTCTGAGTTTAGATTGTGAGTTTAGATTGTGAGTTTAGATTGTGAGTTTAGATTGTGAGTTTAGATTGTGAGTTTAGATTGTGAGTTTAGTTTCTGAGTTCAATTTGTGAGTTTAGTTTCTGAGTTTAGATTGTGAGTTTAGATTGTGAGTTTAGTTTCTGAGTTTAGATTGTGAGTTTAGATTGTGAGTTTAGATTGTGAGTTTAGATTGTGAGTTTAGATTGTGAGTTTAGTTCGTAAGTTTAGATTTTGAGTTCAGTTTGCGAGTTTAGTTCGTGAGTTTAGATTGTGAGTTTAGTTTCTGAGTTCAGTTTGTGAGTTTAGTTCGTAAGTTTAGATTTTGAGTTCAGTTTGTGAGTTTAGTTCGTGAGTTTAGATTGTGAGTTTAGTTTCTGAGTTTAGATTGTGAGTTTAGTTCGTGAGTTTAGATTGTGAGTTTAGTTTCTGAGTTCAGTTTGTGAGTTTAGTTTGTGAGTTTAGATTGTGAGTTCAGTTTGTGAGTTCAGTTTGTGAGTTTAGTTCGTGAGTTTAGATTGTGAGTTTAGTTTCTGAGTTCAGTTTGTGAGTTTAGTTTCTGAGTTTAGATTGTGAGTTTAGATTGTGAGTTTTGTTTCTGAGTTTAGATTGTGAGTTTAGATTGTGAGTTTAGATTGTGAGTTTAGATTGTGAGTTTAGATTGTGAGTTTAGATTGTGAGTTTAGATTGTGAGTTTAGTTTCTGAGTTCAGTTTGTGAGTTTAGTTCGTGAGTTTAGATTGTGAGTTTAGTTTCTGAGTTCAGTTTGTGAGTTTAGTTTCTGAGTTTAGATTGTGAGTTTAGATTGTGAGTTTAGATTGTGAGTTTAGTTTCTGAATTTAGATTGTGAGTTTAGATTGTGAGTTTAGTTTCTGAGTTTAGATTGTGAGTTTAGATTGTGAGTTTAGTTTTTGAGTGTAGATTGTGAGTTTAGTTTCTGAATTTAGATTGTGAGTTTAGTTTCTGAGTTTAGTTTCTGAGTTTAGTTTCTGAGTTTAGTTTGTGAGTTTAGTTTGTGAGTTCAGTTTGTGAGTTTAGATTGTGAGTTTAGTTTCTGAATTTAGATTGTGAGTTTAGATTGTGAGTTTAGTTTTTGAGTGTAGATTGTGAGTTCAGTTTCTGAATTTAGATTGTGAGTTTAGTTTCTGAGTTTAGATTGTGAGTTTAGTTTCTGAGTTTAGATTGTGAGTTTAGATTGTGAGTTTAGATTGTGAGTTTAGTTTCTGAGTTTAGATTGTGAGTTTAGATTGTGAGTTTAGTTTTTGAGTGTAGATTGTGAGTTTAGTTTCTGAGTTTAGTTTCTGAATTTAGATTGTAAATTTAGATTGTGAGTTTAGTTTCTGAATTTAGTTTCTGAGTTTAGTTTCTGAGTTTAGTTTCTGAGTTTAGTTTCTGAGTTTAGTTTCTGAGTTTAGTTTCTGAGTTTAGTTTCTGAATTTAGTTTCTGAGTTTAGTTTCTGAATTTAGTTTCTGAATTAAGTTTCTGAGTTTAGTTTTTGAGTGTAGATTGTGAGTTTAGTTTCTGAGTTTAGATTGTGAGTTTAGATTGTGAGTTTAGATTGTGAGTTTAGTTTTTGAGTTTAGTTTCTGAGTTTAGTTTCTGAGTTTAGTTTCTGAATTTAGTTTCTGAGTTTAGTTTCTGAGTTTAGTTTCTGAGTTCAGATTGTGAGTTTAGTTTCTGAGTTCAGATTGTGAGTTTAGTTTCTGAGTTCAGATTGTGAGTTTAGTTTCTGAATTTAGTTTCTGAATTTAGTTTCTGAATTTAGTTTCTGTGTTTAGTTTCTCAGTTTAGATTGTGAATTTAGATTGTGAGTTTAGTTTCTGAATTTAGTTTCTGAATTTAGTTTCTGTGTTTAGTTTCTGAGTTTAGATTGTGAGTTTAGTTTTTGAGTTTAGATTGTGAGTTTAGTTTCTGAGTTTAGATTGTGAGTTTAGTTTCTGAGTTTAGATTGTGAGTTTAGTTTTTGAGTTTAGTTTCTGAGTTTAGTTTCTGAATTTAGTTTCTGAATTTAGTTTCTGTGTTTAGTTTCTGAGTTTAGATTGTGAGTTTAGTTTTTGAGTTTAGATTGTGAGTTTAGTTTCTGAGTTTAGATTGTGAGTTTAGTTTTTGAATTTAGATTGTGAGTTTAGTTTCTGAATTTAGTTTCTGAATTTAGTTTCTGTGTTTAGTTTCTGAGTTTAGATTGTGAGTTTAGTTTTTGAGTTTAGATTGTGAGTTTAGTTTCTGAGTTTAGATTGTGAGTTTAGTTTCTGAGTTCAGATTGTGAGTTTAGTTTTTGAGTTTAGTTTCTGAATTTAGTTTCTGAATTTAGTTTCTGAATTTAGTTTCTGTGTTTAGTTTCTGAGTTTAGTTTCTGAGTTTAGTTTCTGAGTTTAGTTTCTGAGTTCAGATTGTGAGTTTAGTTTCTGAATTTAGTTTCTGAATTTAGTTTCTGAATTTAGTTTCTATGTTTAGTTTCTGAGTTTATATTGTGAATTTAGATTGTGAGTTTAGTTTCTGAGTTTAGATTGTGAGTTTAGATTGTGAGTTTAGATTGTGAGTTTAGATTGTGAGTTTAGTTTCTGAGTTTAGATTGTGAGTTTAGATTGTGAGTTTATTTTCTGAGTTTAGATTGTGAGTTTAGATTGTGAGTTTAGATTGTGAGTTTAGTTTCTGAGTTTAGATTGTGAGTTTATTTTCTGAGTTTAGATTGTGACTTTAGTTTCTGAGTTTAGATTGTGAGTTTAGTTTCTGAGTTTAGTTTCTGAGTTTATATTGTGAGTTTAGATTGTGAGTTTAGTTTCTGAGTTTAGTTTCTGAGTTTAGTTTCTGAGTTTAGGTTCTGAGTTCAGGTTCTGAGTTTAGATTGTGAGTTTAGTTTCTGAGTTTAGATTGTGAGTTTAGTTTCTGAGTTTAGGTTCTGAGTTCAGGTTCTGAGTTTAGTTTGTGAGTTTAGTTTCTGAGTTTAGATTGTGAGTTTAGTTTCTGAGTTTAGATTGTGAGTTTAGATTGTGAGTTCAGTTTCTGAGTTTAGATTGTGAGTTTAGATTGTGAGTTTAGATTGTGAGTTTAGTTTCTGAGTTTAGATTGTGAGTTTAGTTTCTGAGTTTAGATTGTGAGTTTAGATTGTGAGTTTAGTTTCTGAGTTTAGATTGTGAGTTTAGATTGTGAGTTTAGATTGTGAGTTTAGATTGTGAGTTTAGATTGTGAGTTTAGTTTCTGAGTTCAATTTGTGAGTTTAGTTTCTGAGTTTAGATTGTGAGTTTAGATTGTGAGTTTAGTTTCTGAGTTTAGATTGTGAGTTTAGATTGTGAGTTTAGTTTCTGAGTTTAGATTGTGAGTTTAGATTGTGAGTTTAGATTGTGAGTTTAGATTGTGAGTTTAGATTGTGAGTTTAGTTCGTAAATTTAGATTTTGAGTTCAGTTTGTGAGTTTAGTTCGTGAGTTTAGATTGTGAGTTTAGTTTCTGAGTTCAGTTTGTGAGTTTAGTTCGTGAGTTTAGATTGTGAGTTTAGTTTCTGAGTTCAGTTTGTGAGTTTAGTTTGTGAGTTTAGATTGTGAGTTTAGTTTCTGAGTTCAGTTTGTGAGTTTAGTTTGTGAGTTTAGATTGTGAGTTTAGTTTCTGAGTTCAGTTTGTGAGTTTAGTTCGTGAGTTTAGATTGTGAGTTTAGTTTCTGAGTTCAGTTTGTGAGTTTAGTTTCTGAGTTTAGATTGTGAGTTTAGATTGTGAGTTTAGTTTCTGAGTTTAGATTGTGAGTTTAGATTGTGAGTTTAGATTGTGAGTTTAGATTGTGAGTTTAGTTTCTGAGTTCAGTTTGTGAGTTTAGTTTGTGAGTTTAGATTGTGAGTTTAGTTTCTGAGTTCAGTTTGTGAGTTTAGTTTGTGAGTTTAGATTGTGAGTTTAGTTTCTGAGTTCAGTTTGTGAGTTTAGTTCGTGAGTTTAGATTGTGAGTTTAGTTTCTGAGTTCAGTTTGTGAGTTTAGTTTCTGAGTTTATATTGTGAATTTAGATTGTGAGTTTAGTTTCTGAGTTTAGATTGTGAGTTTAGATTGTGAGTTTAGATTGTGAGTTTAGATTGTGAGTTTAGTTTCTGAGTTTAGATTGTGAGTTTAGATTGTGAGTTTATTTTCTGAGTTTAGATTGTGAGTTTAGATTGTGAGTTTAGATTGTGAGTTTAGTTTCTGAGTTTAGATTGTGAGTTTATTTTCTGAGTTTAGATTGTGACTTTAGTTTCTGAGTTTAGATTGTGAGTTTAGTTTCTGAGTTTAGTTTCTGAGTTTATATTGTGAGTTTAGATTGTGAGTTTAGTTTCTGAGTTTAGTTTCTGAGTTTAGTTTCTGAGTTTAGGTTCTGAGTTCAGGTTCTGAGTTTAGATTGTGAGTTTAGTTTCTGAGTTTAGATTGTGAGTTTAGTTTCTGAGTTTAGGTTCTGAGTTCAGGTTCTGAGTTTAGTTTGTGAGTTTAGTTTCTGAGTTTAGATTGTGAGTTTAGTTTCTGAGTTTAGATTGTGAGTTTAGATTGTGAGTTCAGTTTCTGAGTTTAGATTGTGAGTTTAGATTGTGAGTTTAGATTGTGAGTTTAGTTTCTGAGTTTAGATTGTGAGTTTAGTTTCTGAGTTTAGATTGTGAGTTTAGATTGTGAGTTTAGATTGTGAGTTCAGTTTCTGAGTTTAGATTGTGAGTTTAGATTGTGAGTTTAGATTGTGAGTTTAGTTTCTGAGTTTAGATTGTGAGTTTAGTTTCTGAGTTTAGATTGTGAGTTTAGATTGTGAGTTTAGTTTCTGAGTTTAGATTGTGAGTTTAGATTGTGAGTTTAGATTGTGAGTTTAGATTGTGAGTTTTGATTGTGAGTTTAGTTTCTGAGTTCAATTTGTGAGTTTAGTTTCTGAGTTTAGATTGTGAGTTTAGATTGTGAGTTTAGTTTCTGAGTTTAGATTGTGAGTTTAGATTGTGAGTTTAGATTGTGAGTTTAGATTGTGAGTTTAGATTGTGAGTTTAGTTCGTAAGTTTAGATTTTGAGTTCAGTTTGTGAGTTTAGTTCGTGAGTTTAGATTGTGAGTTTAGTTTCTGAGTTCAGTTTGTGAGTTTAGTTCGTGAGTTTAGATTGTGAGTTTAGTTTCTGAGTTCAGTTTGTGAGTTTAGTTTGTGAGTTTAGATTGTGAGTTTAGTTTCTGAGTTCAGTTTGTGAGTTTAGTTCGTGAGTTTAGATTGTGAGTTTAGTTTCTGAGTTCAGTTTGTGAGTTTAGTTCGTGAGTTTAGATTGTGAGTTTAGTTTCTGAGTTCAGTTTGTGAGTTTAGTTTGTGAGTTTAGATTGTGAGTTTAGTTTCTGAGTTCAGTTTGTGAGTTTAGTTCGTGAGTTTAGATTGTGAGTTTAGTTTCTGAGTTCAGTTTGTGAGTTTAGTTTCTGAGTTTAGATTGTGAGTTTAGATTGTGAGTTTAGTTTCTGAGTTTAGATTGTGAGTTTAGATTGTGAGTTTAGATTGTGAGTTTAGATTGTGAGTTTAGATTGTGAGTTTAGTTTCTGAGTTCAGTTTGTGAGTTTAGTTCGTGAGTTTAGATTGTGAGTTTAGTTTCTGAGTTCAGTTTGTGAGTTTAGTTTCTGAGTTTAGATTGTGAGTTTAGATTGTGAGTTTAGTTTCTGAGTTTAGATTGTGAGTTTAGATTGTGAGTTTAGATTGTGAGTTTAGTTCGTAAGTTTAGATTTTGAGTTCAGTTTGTGAGTTTAGTTCGTGAGTTTAGATTGTGAGTTTAGTTTCTGAGTTTAGATTGTGAGTTTAGATTGTGAGTTCAGTTTCTGAGTTTAGATTGTGAGTTTAGATTGTGAGTTTAGTTTGTTAGTTTAGTTTCTGAGTTCAGTTTGTGAGTTTAGTTCGTGAGTTTAGATTGTGAGTTTAGTTTCTGAGTTTAGATTGTGAGTTTAGTTTCTGAGTTCAGTTTGTGAGTTTAGTTTGTGAGTTTAGATTGTGAGTTTAGTTTCTGAGTTCAGTTTGTGAGTTTAGTTCGTGAGTTTAGATTGTGAGTTTAGTTTCTGAGTTCAGTTTGTGAGTTTAGTTTCTGAGTTTAGATTGTGAGTTTAGATTGTGAGTTTAGTTTCTGAGTTTAGATTGTGAGTTTAGATTGTGAGTTTAGATTGTGAGTTTAGATTGTGAGTTTAGATTGTGAGTTTAGTTTCTGAGTTCAGTTTGTGAGTTTAGTTCGTGAGTTTAGATTGTGAGTTTAGTTTCTGAGTTCAGTTTGTGAGTTTAGTTTCTGAGTTTAGATTGTGAGTTTAGATTGTGAGTTTAGTTTCTGAGTTTAGATTGTGAGTTTAGATTGTGAGTTTAGATTGTGAGTTTAGTTCGTAAGTTTAGATTTTGAGTTCAGTTTGTGAGTTTAGTTCGTGAGTTTAGATTGTGAGTTTAGTTTCTGAGTTTAGATTGTGAGTTTAGATTGTGAGTTCAGTTTCTGAGTTTAGATTGTGAGTTTAGATTGTGAGTTTAGTTTGTTAGTTTAGTTTCTGAGTTCAGTTTGTGAGTTTAGTTCGTGAGTTTAGATTGTGAGTTTAGTTTCTGAGTTTAGATTGTGAGTTTCGTTTCTGAGTTTAGATTGTGAGTTTAGATTGTGAGTTCAGTTTCTGAGTTTAGATTGTGAGTTTAGATTGTGAGTTTAGATTGTGAGTTTAGTTTCTGAGTTCAGATTGTGAGTTTAGATTGTGAGTTTAGTTTCTGAGTTCAGATTGTGAGTTTAGATTGTGAGTTTCGTTTCTGAGTTTAGATTGTGAGTTTAGTTTCTGAATTTAGATTGTGAGTTTAGATTGTGAGTTTAGTTTCTGAGTTTAGATTGTGAGTTTAGATTGTGAGTTTAGATTGTGAGTTTAGATTGTGAGTTTAGATTGTGAGTTCAGTTTGTGAGATTAGTTCGTGAGTTTAGATTGTGAGTTTAGTTTCTGAGTTTAGTTTCTGAGTTTAGATTGTCAGTTTAGATTCTCTCACTCTTGATCTCTCTTCCTGAAACAACTGAAAGATCTTAAATTATTAAAGTTTGTCCCTTTGTAAATATGAAGACTGCTCGTCTGTCTCTAGTTTAATGAGTGTTAGATTAATTTTTGTTGGACTCGTCTGAGTCTCTGCTCTAACCCGTCGTAATTTTTCTGCTGACGTCTTCATGAACTCTGTTAGCTTAGTGTTTCTTCACATCCTTCAGCAGGTTTAGTCTCTCACCCTCAGAGCTTCCACCAGAGTCTCTAGTCGAGCTGCTTTCTTGCGGCAGCTCCTCCTGTTCTCCTCCAGCTCCTCCCTCAGGAACAGGTCTCCATGCTGGATCTGACTGAGCTCCATCAGGGCACTGCTGAAGCCGGTCTTCAGCTCCGACACCATGCATTGTAACTGAAGAGAGAACAAGAATCAGAGCGATTCAAGGTGTACTGTCTCTTTAAGAGAGCCGCCTGCTGATGAGGGCCGGAGCACAATACCTTTGAGATTTCAGTAACGAGCTCGACCTCTTGAGGCTTCATGACCTGCAGACACACAAACAGCAGTTTGCAAACACTCCATGGTAATGTTCAGAACCTGCAGCCTGAGAGACCAGATCCTGTAGAGACCAGATCCATCTTTAAACAGACTGTAGCGACTGTGTGTTTGTGGTACCTGCTCAGGTGTTGCTCCTGCCAGCAGCCCCTCTGCTAAGGAAGTGTGGAGCCAGCCAAAGAGCTCAGCACTGCAGGAGGAGGCTGCAGGAGCCAAGATCAAAGGTCTGCTGACAGAAGGAGAGGCACGACGGCAAATACAGCAAAACATAGAGCAATAAATACATCAATAAATACATCAAAACATATAAATACATCAATAAATACATCAATAAATACACCAAAACATATAAATACATCAATAAATACATCAAAACATATAAATACAACAATAAATACATCAAAACATATAAATACAACAATAAATACATCAATAAATACAACAATAAATACATCAATAAATACATCAACAAATACATAAATAAATACAACAATAAATACATCAATAAATACATCAAAACATATAAATACATCAAAACATATAAATACAACAATAAATACAACAATAAATACATCAAAACATATAAATACATCAATAAATACATCAATAAATACAACAATAAATACATCAATAAATACATCAATAAATACATAAATAAATACATCAAAACATATAAATACATCAATAAATACATCAATAAATACAACAATAAATACATCAATAAATACATCAATAAATACATAAATAAATACAACAATAAATACATCAATAAATACATCAATAAATACATCAAAACATATAAATACAACAATAAATACAACAATAAATACATCAAAACATATAAATACAACAATAAATACATCAATAAATACAACAATAAATACATCAATAAATACATCAATAAATACATAAATAAATACAACAATAAATACATCAATAAATACATCAAAACATATAAATACATCAAAACATATAAACACAACAATAAATACAACAATAAATACATCAAAACATATAAATACAACAATAAATACATCAATAAATACATCAATAAATACATCAATAAATACATCAAAACATATAAATACAACAATAAATACAACAATAAATACATCAAAACATATAAATACATCAATAAATACAACAATAAATACATCAAAACATAAATACAACAATAAATACATCAATAAATACATCAATAAATACAACAATAAATACAACAATAAATACATCAAAACATATAAACACAACAATAAATACATCAAAACATATAAATACAACAATAAATACATCAAAACATATAAATACAACAATAAATACAACAATAAATACATCAATAAATACATCAATAAATACATCAATAAATACAACAATAAATACATCAATAAATACATCAATAAATACAACAATAAATACATCAAAACATATAAATACAACAATAAATACAACAATAAATACATCAAAACATATAAATACAACAATAAATACAACAATAAATACATCAAAACATATAAATACAACAATAAATACATCAATAAATACAACAATAAATACAACAATAAATACATCAATAAATACATCAAAACATATAAATACAACAATAAATACATCAAAACATATAAATACAACAATAAATACATCAATAAATACAACAATAAATACAACAATAAATAAATCAATAAATACATCAAAACATATAAATACAACAATAAATACATCAATAAATACAACAATAAATACAACAATAAATAAATCAATAAATACATCAAAACATATAAATACAACAATAAATACATCAAAACATATAAATACAACAATAAATACATCAATAAATACATCAAAACATATAAATACAACAATAAATACATCAATAAATACATCAAAACATATAAATACAACAATAAATACATCAATAAATACATCAAAACATATAAATACATCAAAACATATAAATACAACAATAAATACAACAATAAATACATCAAAACATATAAATACATCAAAACATATAAATACAACAATAAATACATCAATAAATACATCAAAACATATAAATACAACAATAAATACATCAATAAATACATCAATAAATACATCAAAACATATAAATACAACAATAAATACATCAAAACATATAAATACATCAATAAATACAACAATAAATACATCAAAACATATAAATACAACAATAAATACATCAATAAATACATCAATAAATACATCAAAACATATAAATACATCAATAAATACATCAATAAATACATCAAAACATATAAATACATCAATAAATACATCAAAACATATAAATACATCAATAAATACATCAATAAATACTTCAATAAATACATCAAAACATATAAATACATCAATAAATACATCAAAACATAAATCAATACAAATATTCATAAATATATAGAACATGTTTTTTGTTCTGCAAACACTAATAGAAACATGTTCAGATCCTTTCAAAAGGAGGTCATGCTTTGTCACTTTTGATTTGTAGATTTTATTTGTAGGTTTCAGCATTATGATGTAGCCTACATGGTCTCCACTTAAAAACACTTAAAAACACAGAGAAGAAAACACGGAGAGCTTCAAAATCATCATCGACTCACCTGAGATCAAACTGCAGCTCAGTGAAGCTCCTCAAACCTGCACAGTCTCATCTTCTGCGGGAACAATTCCACTCGTGTCGGTCCTTTGCGGGGCTCGTGTGTGTGTGTGTGTGTGTGTGTGTGTGTGTGTGTGTGTGAGTGTGTGTGTGTGAGTGTGTGTGTGTGTGTGTGTGTGTGTGTGTGTGTGTGAGTGTCTGTGTGTGTGTGTGTGTGTGTGTGTGTGTGTGTGTGTGTGTGTGTGAGTGTGTGTGTGTGTGTGTGTGTGTGTGTGTGTGTGTGTGAGTGTGTGTGTGTGTGTGTGTGTGAGTGTGTGTGTGTGTGTGTGTGTGTGTGTGTGTGTGTGTGTGTGTGTGTGTGAGTGTGTGTGTGTGTGTGTGTGTGTGTGTGTGTGTGTGTGTGAGTGTGTGTGTGTGTGTGAGTGTGTGAGTGTGTGTGTGTGTGTGTGTGTGTGGGGGGGGGGGGGGGGGGGGGGGGGTTGCTTGGTGCAGGCAGCAGATGTCTGTTGTTCCCTGAGCAGCTCTGTGAGGTTTATCAGGAATTATTCACCTTCAGGAGATCCTCGTTTATTATTATTATTTCTTGATTTGGAACATATTTCATTTTTACTAAAACATTTGAAGTATTTTAATTTATAAACGGGACCTGATGTTAATGTTTGTATGATTTCAATTAAAGCTTTGGTCCAAGTGAATCATCAACATTTAATAAAAAATACAAAAATTCAACGTAAGAAGATGAATATGAAACTAGAATGAAAATAAAGCCATAAATAACTGAGAATCAGGTGAATAACGCGTTGGAATAAGTTTATTAACATATTTATTTAAAATCATTGATAAATTAAGTTAAGAGCTCTGATGTTTGTAATAAAACTTTGATAATGTAAATAAAAGTAAAAGTGTGAATTATTTACACACCGTACATGGACATATAGTTTAATAAATGTGATCATGTATGAAGAAAACAGTTTATAAACCTTTAATATCAACATTAAACTTCCAATCTTTACAAAATGAACATTCATTTATCATTTTCAGAAACTTACAAGATGTCGTCTTTGATTTTCTCCTTAACCCCGCCCGTGCAAACAGCCTGTTAGTTCAAAACGAGCCACCCCACCCACACGCATGCGTAGTTTCTCATGAGGGGCGTGGTTTAGGGTTTAGAAGGTAAATGTGATTGGCTGCTGTCTGTCAATAGTTTTTAAATCGAAGAAGCAGCTGCAGCCGGAGAGAAGGAAGAAAACACGAAAAAAGATTCAACTAAATCAAAATATTTAACTTTTAATTATCGGATGATTGTTCGTTTCCGGTAAAGGTAAAGATACGGTTTGATTAAACGTCTTCTGACGACGTGTTAGCAAGAAATGGCTAACGTTAGCATGTTTAAGGTGCAATTACCTCTTAGCAACAACAAGACTGACTGTAGTGTGTTTCATAGTGTAAAGGTCAGTCTGACTGTAGTGTGTTTCATAGTGTACAGGTCAGTCTGACTGTAGTGTGTTTCATAGTGTACAGGTCAGTCTGACTGTAGTGTGTTTCATAGTTTACAGGTCAGTCTGACTGTAGTGTGTTTCATAGTGTAAAGGTCAGTCTGACTGTAGTGTGTTTCATAGTGTACAGGTCAGTCTGACTGTAGTGTGTTTCATAGTGTAAAGGTCAGTCTGACTGTAGTGTGTTTCATAGTGTACAGGTCAGTCTGACTGTAGTGTGTTTCATAGTGTACAGGTCAGTCTGACTGTAGTGTGTTTCATAGTTTACAGGTCAGTCTGACTGTAGTGTGTTTCATAGTTTACAGGTCAGTCTGACTGTAGTGTGTTTCATAGTGTAAAGGTCAGTCTGACTGTAGTGTTTCATAGTTTACAGGTCAGTCTGACTGTAGTGTGTTTCATAGTTTACAGGTCAGTCTGACTGTAGTGTGTTTCATAGTGTAAAGGTCAGTCTGACTGTAGTGTGTTTCATAGTGTAAAGGTCAGTCTGACTGTAGTGTGTTTCATAGTGTACAGGTCAGTCTGACTGTAGAGTGTTTCATAGTTTACAGGTCAGTCTGACTGTAGTGTGTTTCATAGTGTACAGGTCAGTCTGACTGTAGTGTGTTTCATAGTTTACAGGTCAGTCTGACTGTAGAGTGTTTCATAGTGTACAGGTCAGTCTGACTGTAGTGTGTTTCATAGTGTAAAGGTCAGTCTGACTGTAGTGTGTTTCATAGTGTACAGGTCAGTCTGACTGTAGTGTGTTTCATAGTGTAAAGGTCAGTCTGACTGTAGTGTGTTTCATAGTGTACAGGTCAGTCTGACTGTAGTGTGTTTCATAGTGTACAGGTCAGTCTGACTGTAGTGTGTTTCATAGTGTAAAGGTCAGTCTGACTGTAGTGTGTTTCATAGTGTACAGGTCAGTCTGACTGTAGTGTGTTTCATAGTGTACAGGTCAGTCTGACTGTAGTGTGTTTCATAGTGTACAGGTCAGTCTGACTGTAGTGTGTTTCATAGTTTACAGGTCAGTCTGACTGTAGTGTGTTTCATAGTGTAAAGGTCAGTCTGACTGTAGTGTGTTTCATAGTTTACAGGTCAGTCTGACTGTAGTGTGTTTCATAGTGTAAAGGTCAGTCTGACTGTAGTGTTTCATAGTTTACAGGTCAGTCTGACTGTAGTGTTTCATAGTGTAAAGGTCAGTCTGACTGTAGTGTGTTTCATAGTGTACAGGTCAGTCTGACTGTAGAGTGTTTCATAGTTTACAGGTCAGTCTGACTGTAGTGTGTTTCATAGTGTACAGGTCAGTCTGACTGTAGTGTGTTTCATAGTTTACAGGTCAGTCTGACTGTAGGGTGTTTCATAGTGTACAGGTCAGTCTGACTGTAGTGTGTTTCATAGTGTAAAGGTCAGTCTGACTGTAGTGTGTTTCATAGTGTACAGGTCAGTCTGACTGTAGTGTGTTTCATAGTGTAAAGGTCAGTCTGACTGTAGTGTGTTTCATAGTGTACAGGTCAGTCTGACTGTAGTGTGTTTCATAGTGTACAGGTCAGTCTGACTGTAGTGTGTTTCATAGTGTAAAGGTCAGTCTGACTGTAGTGTGTTTCATAGTGTAAAGGTCAGTCTGACTGTAGTGTGTTTCATAGTTTACAGGTCAGTCTGACTGTAGTGTGTTTCATAGTGTAAAGGTCAGTCTGACTGTAGTGTGTTTCATAGTGTACAGGTCAGTCTGACTAGTGTGTTTCATAGTGTACAGGTCAGTCTGACTGTAGTGTGTTTCATAGTTTACAGGTCAGTCTGACTGTAGAGTGTTTCATAGTGTACAGGTCAGTCTGACTGTAGTGTGTTTCATAGTGTAAAGGTCAGTCTGACTGTAGTGTGTTTCATAGTGTACAGGTCAGTCTGACTGTAGTGTGTTTCATAGTGTAAAGGTCAGTCTGACTGTAGTGTGTTTCATAGTGTACAGGTCAGTCTGACTGTAGTGTGTTTCATAGTGTACAGGTCAGTCTGACTGTAGTGTGTTTCATAGTGTACAGGTCAGTCTGACTGTAGTGTGTTTCATAGTGTAAAGGTCAGTCTGACTGTAGTGTGTTTCATAGTGTAAAGGTCAGTCTGACTGTAGTGTGTTTCATAGTTTACAGGTCAGTCTGACTGTAGTGTGTTTCATAGTGTAAAGGTCAGTCTGACTGTAGTGTGTTTCATAGTGTACAGGTCAGTCTGACTGTAGTGTGTTTCATAGTGTACAGGTCAGTCTGACTGTAGTGTGTTTCATAGTTTACAGGTCAGTCTGACTGTAGTGTGTTTCAGGTCACGATCGGTCTGATGACATCGATGTCGTTTTGAAAGTGGGTGTAAAAAGTTGACTACAGATTGAGATTGTCGTGTCCTCTCGTCTCTTTCAGAAGAAGAAGATCTACTTCATTCATCCTTTGAGGTGAAATTCAACTTCAGCGTGTTGTGCGGGCGCCATGAGAACGAATGAGTTTGACTCCTCTGAAGACGAGGAGGTTGGAGAAGAGCAGCTGACTCCCTTCAACGTCTCCTGGTCAGTCTCAACACATATCTGGTTTCCTTAGTCAAAAGTAAAACCTGGTCAGGGTGATGAACGATGTGTTTCAGGATATGGAGGTTGTCGAGGCTTTTTGTCTGAAAAACTAAACAGGAAGTTAAAGGTGTGTGACATCATTAGCGCCACTCTTCCTGCTGCTCAGATTGTTTCAAAGTTCTCAACATGTCAGCGCCCGTCACAGAGATCTTTTGTCTTCATCCTGTTCAGCAGGACGCGGCTGAGACTTGCCGTCCATCTGTATATACAGTCAACTGTGTTCATGTGTGTTTGATTCTATTGGCTGTCAGGTTACCTCTGTCCATGGTGGAGTGCTCACAGTCTCTGGGGATTTGTGCTCTACCAGGTAAATACTTAATTTAACTCTTTGTGTTCTGGTTTGTTCTGGATGGTCTGACTGACTGATGACCTTTTGTTCCTCTGACTTCAGGCTGTAAATACAAAGATATCCGCAGGAGTCTAGACAGAGATGTTGGTAAGACGATCATCTAACAAATAAAATACTTATGAAGAAATCACCATTAAGACATTCACAAGAATATGGACTTTTATTTTGAAATGCTTTTACTTCTTGTGTGTGAACGACACCTGAGGAGGAAACTCGTCACCTGATTCAGCAGTCGGTAACTTCGCTTTTTGTCTTGTTCTCAGAAGAGCTGCAGAATCAGGGCGTGCAGGAGGTGTTTGTTTTCTGCACCAGAGGAGAACTTCATAAGTACCGGGTCCCCTCCCTGCTGGAGGTGTACGGTCAGCGAGGCTTCACCGTCCATCACTGGCCCTTTGCAGACGGAGACGCTCCTGAGCTGGAGCAGTGCTGCCACATCCTGGAGGAGCTGCAGGTCAGCCTGCAAAGCAACAGGAGGACTGTGATCCAGTGAGTGACTCCATCAGGTTAAACAAAGAGTTAAACAAAGGGTTAAACAAAGAGTTAAACAGAGTTAAACAAAGAGTTAAACAAAGAGTTAAACAGAGTTAAACAAAGGGTTAAACAGAGTTAAACAAAGAGTTAAACAGAGTTAAACAAAGGGTTAAACAGAGTTAAACAAAGAGTTAAACAAAGGGTTAAACAAACAGTTAAACAAAGAGTTAAACAGAGTTAAACAAATAGTTAAACAAAGGGTTAAACAAAGAGTTAAACAAAGGGTTAAACAGAGTTAAACAAAGAATTAAACAAAGGGTTAAACAGAGTTAAACAAAGGGTTAAACAAAGAGTTAAACAGAGTTAAACAAAGGGTTAAACAAAGGGTTAAACAAAGAGTTAAAGGGTTAAACAAAGAGTTAAACAGAGAGTTAAAGGGTTAACCCTTTAACTCTCTGTTTAACTCTTTGTTTAACTCTGTTTAACTCTTTGTTTAACTCTGTTTAACTCTGTTTAACTCTTTGTTTAACTCTTTGTTTAACTCTTTGTTTAACTCTGTTTAACTCTAACTCTTTTTAACTCTTTGTTTAACTCTTTGTTTAACTCTTTGTTTAACTCTTTGTTTAACTCTGTTTAACTCTAACTCTTTTTAACTCTTTGTTTAACTCTTTGTTTAACTCTTTTTTTAACTCTTTGTTTAACTCTTTGTTTAACTCTGTTTAACTCTTTGTTTAACTCTTTGTTTAACTCTTTAACTCTGTTTAACTCTTTGTTTAACTCTGTTTAACTCTTTTTAACTCTTTGTTTAACTCTTTGTTTAACTCTGTTTAACCCTTTAACTCTTTGTTTAACTCTTTAACTCTTTGTTTAACCCTTTGTTTAACTCTTTGTTTAACTCTTTAACTCTTTGTTTAACCCTTTGTTTAACTCTGTTTAACTTTGTTTAACTCTTTAACTCTTTGTTTAACTCTTTAACTCTTTGTTTAACTCTTTAACTCTTTGTTTAACTCTTTAACTCTTTGTTTAACCCTTTGTTTAACTCTGTTTAACTTTTTGTTTAACTCTTTAACTCTTTGTTTAACTCTTTAACTCTTTGTTTAACTCTTTAACTTTTTGTTTAACTCTTTAACTCTGTTTAACTTTTTGTTTAACTCTTTAACTCTGTTTAACTTTTTGTTTAACTCTTTAACTCTGTTTAACTCTGTTTAACTCTTTAACTCTTTGTTTAAACAAAGAGACAGAATGTGGACTTTGAGAGTTTGTCTCTGCTTTGGTAAAGTAGATGTTCAGTCTGAAGAAGCTTCATGTCAGGAGCTCAGAGAGAGTTCTTATGTTCTCATATCAAAACATTTCTCTCTTTAAACCTGTGTTCAGTGTCAGGCGTCACTTTTAGTGTGATGGTTTCCATGGAGACGCCTCGCTCACTTCTGCTCTCTCCTCCTCCAGCTGTTACGGCGGCCTCGGACGCTCTGGATTAAGTGAGTTTGATTCTTCTGTCCATCTTTTTTTGTCATGTTCAAACTTCTCTTCACGTCTGATCTCGTGTTTTTTCTGCTGCTGCAGTCGCTGCGTGTCTGCTGCTTCAGCTCTCTCTGACCATGACGGCGAACAAAGCCATTGACATCCTGCGGGAGCAGCGAGGAGGCGGAGCCATCCAGACAGTGAAGGTGACGGTTTACTCTTCTTCTGAAGTTTAGTTTCAGAAACCCAAAGTTCATCTCTCGTCTTTAATTACTAAACTAATGACGAGAGGAGCAGGGACCGCCCCCCCCTCAGTCCCCCCCCCCCTCCTCGCCCCCTCACTCCTCGTCCCCTCTCCTCACTCCTCCCCCCTCACTCCTCGTCCCCTCTCCTCACTCCTCCCCCTCTCTCCTCCCCCCTCCCCTCGTCCCCTCGCCCCTCTCCTCGTCTCCTCGTCCCCTCTCTCCTCCCCTCCCCTCGTCCCCTCTCTCCTCCCCTCCCCCCCTCACTCCTCGCTCCCTCTCCTCACTCCTCACTCCTCTCTCCTCCCCAGCTTCAACAGCATCACTTCCTAAAATGTCATTAACAGTGATTTCCTGTTTGGCAGCAATACAACTTCCTGCACGAGTTTCGGGAGCGTTACGTGGCGTTTCAGGCGAGCAGAGCGGTTTCCACAGAGCGCTGCGTGTCTCGGTGATCGCTCGCCATCTTCAGATCATCAGCTGCAGAGAAAACCTTCTGTCCTCTGATCGCACTTTAACTTCTTCTGCTTTTAATCACAGACGTTTATTAAAGTTCAGGAAGCTTCTCTTTGCTACTTCCTGTCCGTTATACGTAACGTCCAATCACGTCGTCTGGTTCATAAACGTTTAGTTCTGAATGTATTTGTCTCTCAGGGTTTCATTGTCTTCTGTGTGAAATAAAGAATGATTAAACCTCCTCTGTGATTGGCTCGTTGGTGTGGTTAGTAGTATCTCAGGCTGAGGGGGAGGGGCCTCATGACGTCACAGGACAGGCTAGTTTAAAGCTAACGTTAGCCTTTACCTGAAGTTGAAATGAAAGTGGAGTCGAGAGCAGAGAGAGAAATCTTTATTCAGATCAAACAAAGTTCTTCATGATTCTAAAACCGAACGTCTCGTTCCCCGATTACAACCAACGAAAGAAAAACAAGAATCAGAGTGACGGGACGGCGAGCTACGACGAGCGATCAGAGAAACAGAATAAATAAAAACACTTTCAAACACGTTTCCTACAAACTCTCGTTACATCTTCACCGTTCAGGTCATCGATGGCGGCGAGGGCGATTCTACACACACACAACAGAGATGTGATGATAAAAACACGTGATTGTCCCCGCGCCTCTCGTCTGAACACGCCGTCCTCCACGTGGCGGGTATAAAGCGGACAAAGAGTCTGAACGACAGAAACATCTAAAGAAGTCTTAGCTAACCTGTCAACACTCAGAGGCTGAAAAAAAACTTTATTTAAATCCCAAAGAATCAAAAAAAACAAAAACACGTCCGTTCAGGTTCGTCTTCGTTTTCCATAAAAAGGTCGACAAGAGCGATGAGAGGAACGCCACGCTGTGTGTGTGTCTCTGTGTGTGTGTGTGTGTGTGTCTGTGTGTGTGTGTCTGTGTGTGTGTCTCTGTGTGTGTGTCTGTGTGTGTCTCTGTGTGTGTCTCTGTGTCTCTGTGTGTGTGTGTGTGTGTGTGTCTGTCTGTGTGTGTGTGTGTCTGTGTGTGTGTGTGTGTGTGTGGGGGGGGGGGGGGGGGGGGCGGGGTCGAGAGTTCGTCTGTTAGAAATGGCGTCTTCTCCGGCGTGTTCCAGCACTCACATCATCGTGGTCGTTTTCTGTACAGGCTCCTCCTCCTCGCTTTAAGAGCTCACCAGAACATAAATCATCCTGTTGGAAAGAACAGACAAAAATCAGCCGCCATGTTGAAGTTTACATGCTACATGCTAGCATTCATGCTAACAGTACATAAGGGTTTGTTTTAGGGTGAACCCGTTACGTGTCTCAGTCCTCGAGCAGAAACACGATGACCACGTTCTTACCCGTAAAGGTAGTAGAAGAAGGACAGGAGGTAGAACGCCAGTTTGCACCAGCCTTCTTTTTGACAGAACGCCAGGATGTCAGCGTTCATGATGGTCGTGGGGTCGTAGAGACCTGGACAGCTCATCACAGGTCTGCTCATATACCTGCACGTAGAAGAAGAAGTTCAGGAAGTCTTTCTGCACTTTTAAGGATCAACTTCAGAATTTTAGCCGTCGCCATTTTGATTTTATGGAGTAAAAAGTGACCACAGAGCTTATCAGTTAGCGATAGCTTGCTTAGCAAGATGCCAAATCTGTCGGGTGTGACCATATCAGTCCATGGACCCAGAGAAGACGTGGTGTTAGCTTAGCGCTCACCTCCACACATGGTAAGCTAGCAGCGGCAGGTTGAGACAGAGGGTGAGCCACTCGGCGGCGCAGAAGAACATCACGCAGAAGAAGAAGTGGATGAGATACTCCGGGAGGACGAGCTGTGAAGAAAGGAAACATGAGACGAGGTCAGAGGTCAGTCAGCTGATCGACCGTTACCACGCGTGGAGTCACGCTGAACAACACGCCGAGTCCGAAGACGATTGCACTTTTACTAACGTCTGTTACTGACGCTCGATCCAAAGAGGCGGAGCTCCAGCAGCTGGACGTCAGGAAACGTCCAGCTGCTGGAGCTTTTTATCCAATGAGAAGCTGAGACGTCAAATAAGTAAATCTCTCTCCGTGAAACGATCGCCTCCTCGCGGTCTGATGTCATCAGGAAGTCAAACTCACCACCGACTGAAACGCCGTCTTCACACGGAAAGACTTCAAAGTCTAAACCGAGAAAATAAAACTAAAAAAATATATTCTGGAAGTTTATTCACTCAACCGTTTCCAGCTAACGTGACGGTTGGTTAGCTAACGTGACGGTTGGTTAGCTAACGTTACGTTCAGCAGCTCAATGTGCTGATCGAGAGACATGCTACGCTACGTTAGCTTTACTGTGGCGGAGGGGAGGGCTGCAGCTCAGGGCGGCCATCTTTTTAATAAAACATCAAGAATTTAGAATATGACACGTGTTCAAACATTAGCGAGCCAGCTTGGGGAGTTTGTAATGACCCTGTGTCTCTCCACCAATCAGAGAGCTGCTGAGGTCAAGAGGTCATGAAACGAGAGCGCCCTCTGCTGGATCAAACTGTAAACCACTTCAGACAGACTCAATGTCCACGATCTAACGGAGAAGCGCGTGGAGGTGGCAATGTGTCCACGAAACCCGATGGGATCAAAGGCTTAAGAGTAAAACGACCTTTATGCATCACGTGGCGTGGGCCGCACTACACAAGGAAAGATAAATCATCATAACGCCGTGATGTCATGAAACATCGAGTTAGTTGAGAAAAATTTAAACGTGTCACTCAGTCGATGGCGTGAACGTCGACTTCAGTGTAACGTAAACAAACAGCTCGTACGCCGCAGGTCGTCTTCTCTTCCTCCCGTCTGCGAGGACTGAACGCTCGACATTTAGAGTTCAACACGAAGATAACGTCACGAGACTAAAGACTTCCAGCTCGTGATTAAACGATAACCACGTCAGATTCCCGATGAAAACGTGCGATGTGGATAGAAAGGGGAAGCCCATCGACAACTCGCCCTGCAGAAAACTCATGGACGCGTTCTGAGGTCCTCGCACGCCGCAGAAGGAGGAGCATGCTGAGCGCAGTGATGCAGCAGCCGGGTCACAGAGTCCGAGCTGGAGCGGGGGGGTCACAGGGGCAGATGGAGGCACCACATGGAAGCCATGCATTCAGAGAGGGGGGGAGGGGGGAGGGGGGAGGAGGGAGGGGGGGCGTGTGGGGAGAGGGGGGTGCAGGAGCGGGCGGGGCTGGAATGTGGAGAAATCCTGCACTGTGCTGCCAAATACAAAACCACGCCAAATCACGCCGCTGACAATCCACACGCCGGTCAAAACTGCAGAGACTTAAATCAGAGCAATCTGGACTTTTCACTAAAATAACTCCTCCTACACTCAAATCAACAACCAATCAGATGTCTCAAATATTGCTGAGCTGGAGCGTACTGGAGCAGCCATCTGTCGTGGACCGCAGGTGAGCAAGGTTAGAGCCAACGCTCGGCGAGGAGCAGGGCGTGAAGCAGAGACGGTGAGGACGCTTCAAAACCTTCAAATATATCTGCATGTGTGTGTGTGGGGGGATTAACCCACCCATCGAGTCCACGCACGCCGTTTAGAAACATTGGCGAGGTTTCGGTAGAGAAATGTTGACAATGTTTTTGTGCGATTTAGACGGCGTGCACGAGGACGTCTGCATTTGTTGATCTTTAAAAACAATAATAATATCGGGCGTCTGGACTTCAATCTGACCTGCCGTGGTTTTTAATCTCTTTCCTCAAACACGCCGCTCTCTGGAGCAGACCTCACGCACACCGTGTCCTAACAGCACGCCAGCGCCGCATCCGTTAAGTATTTACATCTTTGCTATTTCCAGTTTCCTCTTGTAAGTATAACATGTGGGGCTTTTATTTTGAAGGTGGCCAAACTGAAGTGGTGAGCTTTTATTTTGGACACTCAGTCTCGTTAATAAACGGCGAGCTGAATAAAGTTTTTCTTCGTGTTGACAGGTCAAAGGTCAGTTAATGATCTAACTCTCTGAGATAGGAGGGTAAGTGCCTCATAGAGTCGCCTGCTTCCTCGTTCCTCGACCTTCAATGCGAGCGGCAGAGAGGAAAATACGGCGTGCTGTTAGAATAACCCTCTTATTATGTTATTTGCAAAAACAAACGCCGCTATTGGACGACTCTGACGAGACATTTGACGGCCTGTTTCTACCCATAAAAACTCATCAGCTTTTAAACTCTTTGTTCCTCTGTACGCACGCCGTCGTCAGGACAGCGTGCGTACGCCTGCTTCTCTTAAACTCAAGTCCCCTCGCTCCCCGAGGGTCCCGGGACTCCACTCACTAGAACACTCTTTGCAAACAGAGGGTAGGTTGTAATAAAAATCATGCAAGTTTTGAGCATTTGCAAGTCTTTTCAGTTAACAGCTAAATGTTAACTACGTGCTGAATATTTAAACACACAGGAAGTAGCTTAGCATGTAGCCACTTTAGTTTATGATCACAGATATTCAAACTAACAGAAGATCCATAAAGCTCATCCTCTTACAGCGGCTCTGCAAATCTTTGGATATGAAACCTGTCCAACAGTCTCCACCAACATATGAAAGACTTTTCCTACATGACGGTGACACACCTGAAGAACAGCACGGAGTCTAATCCCAGGCTGAGCTCTCGTCTGAGATTAGTTAACTGAAAAGACGTTTGCAAACACTTCTCCGTGCAAAATGACAAGACTGCAGACTGAGTCGAACTGAGCGGGCATTTGAAAGATTGGTACAAACCTTCAATGCAATTTTGACCCTTTTTATCTTTTTGACCTTTTCAACTGTCTTTTTGCCGATAAAAAAAAAAAGAAGTGAAAAAAAAAGAAGCAGATTAAGGAAAAACAAAAACAACAAAAAGGCGTTAGAGTTGGACAGCTGACAAGATCACTGAATTCAGAACAGGCAGGTTATTTAGCAAAACAGTGCAGAGAAATGATTGAAAAAGAGAGGGAGGCGGAGAAAGTCACCCTCAGTACATTAGAGCTTTACTGCATGCACTCAAAGAGGCCGGGGGGGGGGGGGGGGGTCACTTACCGGATTTAAAGTGTTACACTGATCTATGGGATTCTTGTAATCAGTCTTCAGCTCATCAAATGCTATTATCTGGAGGGACAAGACCATCACAGAGTTACTATGGACACACAGCAGTTTCTCATTCTCACAACAAATCTTTTCTAAACATACAGTCAGTAGCTTTCTCTTTCTAAATAAAAGACAGACTTCTCTTTCAAAATAAAAGACAGACTTCTCTTTCAAAATAAAAGACAGACTCAAGTCTATTTACCATTTCCGTCCTGCAGGGAGTGTGTGTTTGAATGTAGAGTTTATAAATGCAGAGCTGGATAAACACTGAAGCTTCAGTGTCCACCACATGGTGACCTGTGAGAGCATGGACTCTAGAGAGGAGGGGGGGGGGAGAGACCACCACATGGTGACCTGTGTGAGCATGGACTCTAGAGAGGAGGGGGGGGGGAGAGACCACCACATGGTGACCTGTGTGAGCATGGACTCTAGAGAGGAGGGGGGGGGGAGGAGAGACCACCACATGGTGACCTGTGTGAGCATGGACTCTAGAGAGGAGGGGGGGGGGAGAGACCACCACATGGTGACCTGTGTGAGCATGGACTCTAGAGAGGAGGGGGGGGAGACCACCACATGGTGACCTGTGTGAGCATGGACTCTAGAGAGGAGGGGGGGGAGACCACCACATGGTGACCTGTGTGAGCATGGACTCTAGAGAGGAGGGGGGGGGGAGGAGAGACCACCACATGGTGACCTGTGTGAGCATGGACTCTAGAGAGGAGGGGGGGGGGAGAGACCACCACATGGTGACCTGTGTGAGCATGGACTCTAGAGAGGAGGGGGGGGGGAGACCACCACATGGTGACCTGTGTGAGCATGGACTCTAGAGAGGAGGGGGGGAGACCACCACATGGTGACCTGTGTGAGCATGGACTCTAGAGAGGAGGGGGGGGGAGGAGAGACCACCACATGGTGACCTGTGTGAGCATGGACTCTAGAGAGGAGGGGGGGGGGAGAGACCACCACATGGTGACCTGTGTGAGCATGGACTCTAGAGAGGAGGGGGGGGAGACCACCACATGGTGACCTGTGTGAGCATGGACTCTAGAGAGGAGGGGGGGGGGAGAGACCACCACATGGTGACCTGTGTGAGCATGGACTCTAGAGAGGAGGGGGGGGGGGAGAGACCACCACATGGTGACCTGTGTGAGCATGGACTCTAGAGAGGAGGGGGGGGGAGAGACCACCACATGGTGACCTGTGTGAGCATGGACTCTAGAGAGGAGGGGGGGGGGAGGAGAGACCACCACATGGTGACCTGTGTGAGCATGGACTCTAGAGAGGAGGGGGGGGGGAGAGACCACCACATGGTGACCTGTGTGAGCATGGACTCTAGAGAGGAGGGGGGGGGGAGACCACCACATGGTGACCTGTGTGAGCATGGACTCTAGAGAGGAGGGGGGGAGACCACCACATGGTGACCTGTGTGAGCATGGACTCTAGAGAGGAGGGGGGGGAGGGAGACCACCACATGGTGACCTGTGTGAGCATGGACTCTAGAGAGGAGGGGGGGGGGAGGAGAGACCACCACATGGTGACCTGTGTGAGCATGGACTCTAGAGAGGAGGGGGGGGGAGACCACCACATGGTGACCTGTGTGAGCATGGACTCTAGAGAGGAGGAGGGGGGGAGACCACCAAATGGTGACCTGTGTGAGCATGGACTCTAGAGAGGAGGGGGGGGGGGGGGAGAGACCACCACATGGTGACCTGTGTGAGCATGGACTGTAGAGTGGGGGGGGGGGGGGGGGGGAAGAGAGACCACCATATGGTGACCTGTGTAAGCATGGACTCTAGAGAGGAGGGGGGGGGGGGGGAGACCACCACATGGTGACCTGTGTGAGCATGGACTCTAGAGAGGAGGGGGGGGGGAGAGACCACCACATGGTGACCTGTGTGAGCATGGACTCTAGAGAGGAGGGGGGGGGAGAGAGACCACCACATGGTGACCTGTGTGAGCATGGACTCTAGAGAGGAAGGGGGGGGGGGGGGGGGGGAAGAGACCACCACATGGTGACCTGTGTGAGCATGGACTCTAGAGGGGTGGGGAGACCACCACATGGTGACCTGTGTGAGCATGGAGTCTAGAGAGAGGAGGGGGGGGGGGGGGAGAGACCACCACATGGTGACCTGTGTGAGCATGGAGTCTAGAGAGGAAGGGGGGGGGGGAGACCACCACATGGTGACCTGTGTGAGCATGGACTCTAGAGGGGAGGGGGGGGGGAGACAGCTCTCTATGATGTTTAGACTGCAGTACCCATTTTAAACACTAGGGGGCAGAGTTACTTACTGCTCCTTTAAATTCTATAATTCTCCCTTTTTGTTGCGATTATTTCAGACTTCTGCGATTCATTTCTTGTCATAACAATAAGATGATTTATTGTGCAGCCTAAATGATTCCTGTGATTGATCTTTGACAGATTTACTGTCACATTAAAAAACATCAAGTTAAATCTGTATTTCATGTCAGGTTCATTCCTTTATTTACATAAAGAGTTATCTTTATCTCAATATAACAGCTAACACTAACTGTGAGTCACATTACTAAACGTTCTTCTGCTTTCACTGACGTTTTCACGTTTTTACGACAGGATGAATTGTTTTTACGACAGGATGAATTGTGACACGTCGTTTAATAGGAGGAAACATCAGAGTTAACGTTAGCAGTGCATGCTAACAACGAGGCTAACTAGCTGAACAACAACAGTGAGACTACAAGTTAACAAACGTTCAATATAAAGATCCCGTAAAGATCCCGCGTTAGTTTAAACACTTAAAGAGATGAGTATTAGTGTTTCATCCCCAGCTAACATTAGCCGTTTGGTTCGGACAGACTCGGGTGAGTAACGGAAAAACCCGAACCCCATCCCGAAGCTGGCCTAACGTTAGCCCGAGCCCGCCTCGTTCCCGCTGATTGAAGCCGCTGACTTCAATCAGCGGCTTCGGAGCGGAGAACAAACATATCTGACGTCATACTTACGTGCCAGATAGCGAAGAAGATGAGAGCCGCTGTGAGCAGCAGAGCTAACATGTAACAAAAGGCCGCGAATGTGAACGCCATGTTTTCTGTGTTCGCTCAGCTCGGGTCCTGCTGCTGCTCAGATTTGTCTCCTTCTTCTTCTGCAGTGACTCTTAATCTGCGTGGCAGCCATATTGCTGCATTACTGCCACCTTGTGGACTCTTTTCTTAGTGCAGGGTCGTTCAAAGAGACGTATGCTGCCTTCAAGTGCTCCTCGAAAATATCGCATTCACGAAAATTAATCACATTTTGTGTGTTTATATCTGTAAATATTGTTCATATATTTAATTCCCTGTGCTTGTACATAGCTTATTATTCTTCAGATACTCTCACTTTGTTGGAAAAATATTTTATAACTCAGGACATCAAACGACTGAACTCTAATGATGACCTCTGAGTTTTATTTTGATTTTATTGATGTTTTTATACGTTTTGTTTCCTGCTGATAAACTCCATGTGTCTGTCTCTCTACATGTTTATTATTTTCACCTGGCTGCTAAACTAATTTCCCCTCTGGGACAATTAATTTAAAATGATTATATATTCCCTGCTGCTGCTATATTGTGTTTAAGACCAACTGGTTATTAACCTCCCAGGTTAATAAAGTATTTCTGATTCTGATCCATGGTAATAATGGGTCACACGTCCGTATGAAACAGAAGAATCTAGAGAGCAGCGGGTTAAACATCACCGTCATTTTATTTGTTCAACAGGACAACAGACACTTTATAAAGTACGAGAAAATACAAATATGTCAAGTTTCACTGACGCTGAGGCAGCTGCTTTTTCTTACAAAGGAATGAGAAGTTGTTAAAGACACACCGTCACGTTAAAGAGGATTCAAATAAAACAGGAGGGTCATGGATCAGATCCACAGGATGCAACAGATCCAGCTGAACCCATCAGGACCAGAATATGACGGTTAGAGGAGGAATAGACGAGAGACGTGCAGCTCTTTTTTTTATTCACATATTTCAATCTCAAAGAATTCAATAGAAAGGCAGTCAGACTTCCTGTTTGTATTTAGTGTTAAAGGTGTTTTTTTTAGGGTCGTTAAACTTTATGGTCAGTAGGTTCGGGTATTATTAACTCGTACGTCTCGTCGCGGCGTCCCCGACAATGATTCACGTCCAACATCAAAACACGACGTGACAGAAAGGGATTGTGCGTACGAATCTCGTCAAGAAAATCTGTTTCTTTAATTTAATTTACCGACATTTGAAAAAGACAGAAATGGCGTCTGTTTGACTTCAAGTTCAAACAAAGTTAGTGTTTTAAAATCTCCTGTGTCGTGTTTCTTCTCTTTAAACATTCATCATCACAAACAGCTGTTAATGCACCAAATGATCCAACAATCAGCACGACGCCGCTAACGGCGCCCTGTGTTTAAAAAACCATCACGGAGGTCTGCAGGTCGAATGAACTGGAATGTTTCAGCACCGCGTCACGTGTTCGTGTGGAACGCTGCATTCACGTGCTGTCGGAATAATCAGAAGAATGAGTTTCTGTCTGGGACAGAACCCAGAAGTTATTTTAAACTTTGACCTGCTGAAGTTCTGAAACATGAAATACATTTTAATATCGTGTTCACTCGTTGTAATAACCACGAAGAGACCGCCACGTGAATGCAGCGCTGGTCGTAGTGTTGGAGAGATTGATTCAGCAGTTTAACAAACGTAGAATTCAAAAGCTTTGAGGAGAGACTGATGCTCGTTTGGTCTCTGGACTGCAGCAGACTGA